>NW_026511035.1:0-29326 GCF_027579735.1 Bombina bombina | reverse complement strand
TCTGAGTATTAGATGTTGACAGAACAGCAACAGGTAATGTAACAGTACTAAAGGAAATATTATCTGCATTAACAGTTTGTCATGACAAAACAGTACAAACAACAGCTGGAGGAACAGATACCATAAGTTTACAGTAGATACACTTAGCTTTGGTAGCTCCAGCCCCAGGTAGCGATTTTCCAGAAGTATCTTCTGACTCAGTTTCAACGTGGGACACCTTGCAATATGTAATAGAAAAAACAACATATAAAGCAAAATTGATCAAATTCCTTAAATGACAGTTTCAGGAATGGGAAAAAAATGCCAGTGAACAAGCTTCTAGCAACCAGAAGCAATAAAAAATAAGACTTAAATAATGTGGAGACAATAGCGACGCCCATATTTTTTTAGCGCCAAAAATGACGCCCACATTATTTGGCGCCTAAATGCTTTTGGCGCCAAAAATGACGCCACATCCGGAACGCCGACACTTTTGGTGCAAAAGAACGTCAAAAATGACGCAACTTCCGGCGACACGTATGACGCCGGAAACAGAAAATAATTTTTGCGCCAAAAAAGTCCGCGCCAAGAATGACGCAATAAAATGAAGCATTTTCAGCCCCCGCGAGCCTAACAGCCCACAGGGAAAAAGTCAAATTTTTAAGGTAAGAAAAAAATTGATTGATTCATATGCAATATCCCAAATATGAAACTGACTGTCTGAAATAAGGAATGTTGAACATCCTGAGTCAAGGCAAATAAATGTTTGAATACATATATTTAGAACTTTATAAAAAAGTGCCCAACCATAGCTTAGAGTGTCACAGAAAATAAGATTTACTTACCCCAGGACACTCATCTACATGTTGTAGAAAGCCAAACCAGTACTGAAACGAAAATCAGCAGAGGTAATGGTATATAAATAAGAGTATATCGTCGATCTGAAAAGGGAGGTAAGAGATGAATCTCTACGACCGATAACAGAGAACCTATGAATTAGACCCCGTAGAAGGAGATCATTGAATTCAAATAGGCAATACTCTCCTCACATCCCTCTGACATTCACTGCACGCTGAGAGGAAAACCGGGCTCCAACCTGCTACGGAGCGCATATCAACGTAGAATCTAGCACGAACTTACTTCACCACCTCCATAGGAGGCAAAGTTTGTAAAACTGATTTGTGGGTGTGGTGAGGGGAGTATTTATAGGCATTTTGAGGTTTGGGAAACTTTGCCCCTCCTGGTAGGAATGTATATCCCATACGTCACTAGCTCATGGACTCTTAGGAATATGCGCTTTCTTCTAAAGGAAGTTTTCTTTCATGTAATAAGCAAAACTAAAGTCTGGTTCCTCCACAGCCGGAGGTTTAGAGGCAGCAGACTCTGATCCAGTATGTTCATACTCTGTAGTCTCAGAAAGAACTTCATCCTCGGATAACCTTATTAGTTAAATCCAATAAATTATCTAACGTACTCTGGGAAGGAGTGCAATATGTAACCTTTATCTTGCGCTTGTCAGGGCGAGGTAGAGCATTAAAGGCCACAGACACCACCATCTGAACTGCGCAGTAATGTCTGGTGGAAAAAAGGCCCCCTCCAGATGGAGGATCAGCAATGCTACGGGAAACTGCATGTGTATTGAGAGAAGAATCTAGGATACGCACCTCACTGGACGACAACTTCTCAGAGGTGGACGGCTCAGTGTTATCAAACATGTTTGAAATTATCGCAATAGCTAAGCATATGGAACATAATTGAGAGGGCGGATCTAAGGCATCCTCACAATATAAACAGGAATTACTCTTTAGGAATAGAGGAAGTACCCTCTAAAGTAACAGAATCCTCCGTCGCTAGTGCAATAACCGGAGAACTATAGAAAATTAAACAATCTTATTTTATTCACAAAAAACATAATTTATGCTTACCTGATAAATTTCTCTTGTGGTGTATCCAGTCCACGGATCATCCATTACTTGTGGGATATTCTCATTCCCAACAGGAAGTTGCAAGAGGACACCCACAGCAGAGATGTCTATATAGCTCCTCCCCTGCCATATCCAGTCATTCGACCGAAAACAAACAGAGAAAGGAGAAACCATAGGGTGCAGTGGTGACTGTAGTTTAAAATTAAAAAATACCTGCCTTAAAATGACAGGGCGGGCCGTGGACTGGATACACCACAAGAGAAATAAATTTATCAGGTAAGCATAAATTATGTTTTCTCTTGTAAGGTGTATCCAGTCCACGGATCATCCATTACTTGTGGGATACCAATACCAAAGCTAAAGTACACGGATGAAGGGAGGGACAAGGCAGGTACTTAAACGGAAGGTACCACTGCCTGTAAAACCTTTCTCCCAAAAATAGCCTCCGAAGAAGCAAAAGTATCAAATTTGTAGAATTTTGAAAAAGTATGAAGCGAAGACCAAGTCGCCGCCTTGCAAATCTGTTCAACAGAAGCCTCATTTTTAAAGGCCCATGTGGAAGCCACAGCTCTAGTAGAATGAGCTGTAATCCTTTCTGGAGGCTGCTGGCCAGCAGTCTCAAACTAAGCGGATTATGCTTTTTAGCCAAAAAGAAAGAGGTTGCCGAAGCCTTTTGACCTCTTCTCTGTCCAGAGTAGACAACAAACAAAGCAGATGTTTAACGAAAATCTTTAGTAGCTTGTAAGTAAAACTTTAAAGCACGAACCACATCCAGATTGTGTAATAGACGTTCCTTCTTTGAAGAAGGATTAGGATACAAAGACGGAACAACAATCTCTTGATTGATATTCTTATTAGATACCACCTTAGGTAAAAACCCAGGTTTGGTACGCAGAACTACCTTATCTGCATGGAAGATCAGATAAGGAGAATCACATTGTAAGGCAGATAACTCGGAAACTCTACGAGCCGAGGAAATAGCTACCAAAAAAAGAACTTTCCAAGATAAAAGTTTGATATCTACGGAATGAAGAGGTTCAAACGGAACCCCCTGAAGAACTTTAAGAACCAAATTTAAACTCCATGGTGGAGCAACAGGTTTAAACACAGGCTTGATTCTAACTAAAGCCTGACAAAATGCCTGAACGTCTGGGACATCCGCCAGACGCTCGTCCCTTTAAGGAACTAGCTGACAATCCTTTCTCCAATCCTTCTTGGAGAAAAGATAATATCCTGGGAATCCTGACTTTACTCCATGAGTAGCCCTTGGATTCACACCAATTAAGATATTTATACCATATCTTAGATTTTCCTGGTGACAGGCTTTCGTGCCTGAATTAAGGTATCAATGACTGACTCTGAGAAACCACGCTTTGATAAAATCAAGCGTTCAATCTCCAGGCAGTCAGCCTCAGAGAAATTAGATTTGGATGGTTGAAAGGACCTTGAAGTAGAAGGTCCTGTCTCAGTGGCAGAGTCCATGGTGGAAAGGATGACATGTCCACCAGATCTGCATACCAAGTCCTGCGTGGCCACGCAGGCGCTATCAAGATCACCGATGCTCTCTACTGCTTGATTTTGGCAATCAGACGAGGGAGCAGAGGAAACGGTGGAAACACATAAGCCAGGTTGAAGGACCAAGGCCTATTGAATGAAGGACCTATCAGCGTTGCCTTGGGGTCCCTGGACCTGGATCCGTAACAAGGAAGCTTGGCGTTCTGGCGAGACGCCATGAGATCCAGTTCTGGTTTGCCCCAACGATGAACCAATTGAGCAAACACCTCCGGATGGAGATCCCACTCCCCCGGATGAAAAGTCTGACGACTTAGAAAATCCGCCTACCAGTTCTCTACACCTGGGATATGGATTGCTGATAGGTGGCAAGAGTGAATCTCTGCCCAGCGAATTATCTTTGAGACTTCTAACATCGCTAGGGAACTCCTTGTTCCCCCTTGATGGTTGATGTAAGCCACAGTCGTGATGTTGTCCGACTGAAATCTGATGAACCTTATTGTCGCTAAATGAGGCCAAGCCTGAAGAGCATTGAATATCGCTCTCAGTTCCAGAATGTTTATTGGAAGGAGTGACTACTCATGAGTCCACGATCCCTGAGCCTTCAGGGAGTTCCAGACAGCACACCAACCTAGAAGGCTGGCATCTGTCGTCACAATTGTCCAATCTGGCCTGCGAAAGGTCATACCTTTGGACAGATGGACCCGAGATAGCCACCATAGAAGAGAATCCCTGGTCTCTTGATCCAGATTTAGTAGAGGGGACAAATCTGTGTAATCCCCATTCCACTGACTGAGCATGCAGAGTTGCAGCGGTCTGAGATGTAGGCGTGCAAACGGCACTATGTCCATTGCCGCTACCATTAAGCCGATTACTTCCATGCACTGAGCCATCGAAGGGCGAGGAATGGAATAAAGAACACGGCAGGAATTTAGAAGTTTTGATAACCTGGACTCCGTCAGGTAAATTTTCATTTCTACAGAATCTATCAGAGTCCCTAGGAAGGAAACTCTTGTAAGGGGGGATAGAGAACTCTTTTCCTCGTTCACCTTCCACCCATGCGACCTCAGAAATGCCAACACTATGTCCGTATGAGACTTGGCAATTTGGAAGTTTGACGCCTGAATTAGGATGTCGTCTAAATAAGGGGCCACTGCTATGCCCCGCGGCCTTAGGACCGCCAGAAGCGACCCCAGAACCTTCGTAAAAATTCTTGGGGCTGTAGCTAGCCCAAATGGAAGAGCTACAAACTGGTAATGCCTGTCTAGGAAGGCAAACCTGAGAAACCGATGATGATCTTTGTGTATCGGAATGTGAAGATAAGCATCCTTTAAATCCACTGTAGTCATGTATTGACCCTCCTGGATCATAGGTAGGATGGTACGAATAGTTTCCATCTTGAATGATGGAACTCTGAGGAATTTGTTTAAGATCTTTAGATCCAAAATTGGTCTGAAGGTTCCCTCTTTATTGGGAACTACAAACAGATTTGAGTAAAATCCCTGTCCCTCCTTTGGAACTGGATGGATTACTCCCATAACTAGGAGGTCTTGTACACAGTGTAAGAATGCCTCTCTCTTTATCTGGTTTGCAGATAATTGTGAAAGGTGAAATCTCCCTTTTTGGGGGGGAAGCCTTGAAGTCCAGAAGATATCCCTGGGAAATAATTTCCAATGCCCAGGCATCTTGAACATCTCTTGCCCACACCTGGGCGAAGAGCGAAAGTCTGCCCCCTACTAGATCCGTTATCGGATAGGGGGCAGTTCCTTCATGCTGTCTTAGAGGCAGCAGCAGGCTTTTTGGCCTGCTTACCCTTGTTCCAGGTCTGGTTAGGTCTCCAGACCGTCTTGGACTGAGCAAAAGTTCCCTCTTGTTTTGCATTAGAGGAAGTTGATGCCGCACTTGGCTTGAAGTTTCGAAAGGCACGAAAATTAGTCTGTTTGGCCCTTGATTTGGACCTATCCTGAGGAAGGGCATGACCTTTTCCTCCAGTGATATCAGCAATTATCTCCTTCAAACCAGGCCCAAATAGGGTCTGCCCCTTGAAGGGAATGTTAAGCAGCTTAGACTTTGAAGTAACGTCAGCTGACCATGATTTAAGCCATAGCGCTCTGCGCGCCTGGATAGCAAAACCAGAATTGTTAGCCGTTAGTTTAGTCAAATGAACAATGGCATCAGAAACAAAAGAATTGGCTAGCTTAAGTGCTCTAAGCTTGTCAAGTATGTCATCCAATGGAGTCGATACCTGTAGAGCCTCTTCCAGAGACTCAAACCAGAACGCCGCAGCAGTGACAGGAGCAATGCATGCAAGGGGCTGTAGGATAAAACCTTGTTGAATAAACATTTTCTTAAGGTAACCCTCTAACTTTTTATCCATTGGATCTAAGAAAGCACAACTGTCCTCAACAGGGATAGTAGTACGCTTTGCTAGAGTAGAAACTGCTCCCTCCACCTTAGGAACTGTCTGCCATAAGTCCCGTGTGGTGGCGTCTATTGGAAACATTTTTCTAAAAATAGGAGGGGGAAAGAACGGCACACCTGGTCTATCCCATTCCTTATTAATAATTTCTGTAAACCTTTTAGGTATTGGAAAAAACATAATTTATGTAAGAACTTATCTGATAAATTAATTTCTTTCATATTAGCAAGAGTCCATGAGCTAGTGACGTATGGGATATACATTCCTACCAGGAGGGGCAAAGTTTCACAAACCTCAAAATGCCTACAAATACACCCCTCACCACACCCACAAATCAGTTTAATGAATAGCCAAGAAGTGGGGTGATAAGAAAAAAGTGCAAAAGCATATAAAATAAGGAATTGGAATAATTGTGCTTTATACAAAAAAATCATAACCACCACAAAAAAGGGCGGGCCTCATGGACTCTTGCTAATATGAAAGAAATGAATTTATCAGGTAAGTTCTTACATAAATTATGTTTTCTTTCATGTAATTAGCAAGAGTCCATGAGCTAGTGACGTATGGGATAATGACTACCCAAGATGTGGATCTTTCCACGCAAGAGTCACTAGAGAGGGAGGGATAAAATAAAGACAGCCAATTCCTGCTGAAAATAATCCACACCCAAAATGAAGTTTAATAAAAAAATTAATGATCTGGATGAATCGGAATATGCAGATATGCATCCTGTAAATCTATTGTGGACATATAATGCCCTTGCTGAACAAAAGGCAAGATAGTCCTTACAGTTACCATTTTGAACGTTGGTATCCTTACATAACGATTCAATATTTTTAGATCCAGAACTGGTCTGAAGGAATTCTCCTTCTTTGGTACAATGAAGAGATTCGAATAAAACCCCAGTCCCTGTTCCAGAACTGGAACTGGCATAATTACTCCAGCCAACTCTAGATCTGAAACACATTTCAGAAATGCTTGAGCTTTCACTGGATTTACTGGGACACGGGAAAGAAAAAATCTCTTTGCAGGAGGTCTTATCTTGAAACCAATTCTGTACCCTTCTGAAACAATGTTCTGAATCCAAAGATTGTGAACAGAATTGATCCAAATTTCTTTGAAAAAACGTAACCTGTCCCCTACCAGCTGAGCTGGAATGAGGGCCGCACCTTCATGTGGACTTAGAAGCTGGCTTTGCTTTTCTAGAAGGCTTGGATTTATTCCAGACTGGAGATGGTTTCCAAACTGAAACTGCTCCTGAGGATGAAGGATCAGGTTTTTGTTCTTTGTTGAAACGAAAGGAACGAAAACGATTATTAGCCCTGTTTTTACCCTTAGATTTTTTATCCTGTGGTAAAAAAGTTCCTTTCCCACCTGTAACAGTTGAGATAATAGAATCCAACTGAGAACCAAATAATTTGTTACCCTGGAAAGAAATGGAAAGTAGAGTCGATTTAGAAGACATATCAGCATTCCAAGTTTTAAGCCATAAAGCTCTTCTAGCTAAAATAGCTAGAGACATAAACCTGACATCAACTCTGATATAAAAAATGGCATCACAGATAAAATTATTAGCATGTTGAAGAATAATAATAATATTATGAGAATCATGATCTGTTACTTGTTGCGCTAAAGTTTCCAACCAAAAAGTTGAAGCTGCAGCAACATCAGCCAATTATATAGCAGGTCTAAGAAGATTACCTGAACACAGATAAGCTTTTCTTAGAAAGGATTCAATTTTCCTATCTAAAGGATCCTTAAACGAAGTACCATCTGACGTAGGAATAGTAGTACGTTTAGCAAGGGTAGAAATAGCCCCATCAACTTTAGGGATTTTGTCCCAAAATTCTAATCTGTCAGACGGCACAGGGTATAATTGCTTAAAACGTTTAGAAGGGGTAAATGAATTACCCAAATTATTCCATTCTCTGGAAATTACTTCAGAAATAGCACCAGGAACAGGAAAAACTTCTGGAATAACCATAGGAGATTTAAAGACCTTATCTAAACGTTTAGATTTAGTATCAAGAGGACCAGAATTCTCAATTTCTAAAGCAATTAGTACTTCTTTAAGTAAAGAACAAATTAATTCCATTTTAAATAAATATGAAGATTTATCAGCATCAACCTCTGAGACAGAATCCTCTGAACCAGAAGAGTCATTAGAATCAGAATGATGATGTTCATTTAAAAATTCATCTGTATAAAGAGAAGTTTTAAAAGATTTTTTATGTTTACTAGAAGGAGGAATAACAGACATAGCCTTCTTGATGGATTCAGAAACAAAATCTCTTATGTTATCAGGAACATTCTGAACATTAGATGTTGATGGAACTGCAACAGGTAATGGTACATTACTAAAGGAAATATTATCTGCATTAACAAGTTTGTCATGACAATTAATACAAACAACAGCTGGAGGAACAGCTACCAAAAGTTTACAGCAGATACACTTAGCTTTGGTAGTTCCAGCACCAGACAGCGATTTTCCTGAAGTATCTTCTGACTCAGATGCAACGTGAGACATCTTGCAATATGTAAGAGAAAAAACATATAAAGCAAAATTGATTAAATTCCTTAAATGACAGTTTCAGGAATGGGAAAAAATGCCAAGGAACAAGCTTCTAGCAACCAGAAGCAAAGAAAAAATGAGACTTAAATAATGTGGAGACAAAAGTGACGCCCATATTATTTGGCGCCTAAATGCTTTTGGCGCCAAAAATGATGCCACGTCCGGAACGCCAACATTTTTGGCGCAAAAGAACGTAAAAAATGACGCAACTTCAGGCGACATGTATGAAGCCGGAAACAGAAAAGATTTTTTGCGCCAAAAAAGTCCGCGCCAAGAATGACGCAATAAAATGAAGCATTTTCAGCCCCCGCGAGCCTAACAGCCCACAGGGAAAAAAGTCAAATTTTTAAGGTAAGAAAAATAATTGATTCAAGTGCATTATCCCAAATATGAAACTGACTGTCTGAAAATAAGGAATGTTGAACATCCTGAGTCAAGGCAAATAAATGTTTGAATACATATATTTAGAACTTTATTAAAAAAGTGCCCAACCATAGCTTAGAGTGTCACAGAAAATAAGACTAACTTACCCCAGGACACTCATCTACATGTTTGTAGAAAGCCAAACCAGTACTGAAACGAAAATCAGCAGAGGTAATGGTATATAAATAAGAGTATATCGTCGATCTGAAAAGGGAGGTAAGAGATGAATCTCTACGACCGATAACAGAGAACTTATGAAATAGACCCGTAGAAGGAGATCATTGAATTCAAACAGGCAATACTCTCCTCACATCCCTCTGACATTCACTGCACGCTGAGAGGAAAACCGGGCTCCAACCTGCTGCGGAGCGCATATCAACGTAGAATCTAGCACAAACTTACTTCACCACCTCCATAGGAGGCAAAGTTTGTAAAAACTGATTTGTGGGTGTGGTGAGGGGTGTATTTGTAGGCATTTTGAGGTTTGGGAAACTTTGCCCCTCCTGGTAGGAATGTATATCCCATACGTCACTAGCTCATGGACTCTTGCTAATTACATGAAAGAAACATCAGTACACACCGGCACTGCATAGTATTTATCCAGTCTACACAATTTCTCTGGCACTGCAATTATATCACAGTCATTCAGAGCAGCTAAAACCTCCCTGAGTAACACGCGGAGGTGTTCAAGCTTAAATTTAAATGTAGAGATATCAGAATCAGGTTGCATCATCTTTCCTGAGTCAGAAACATCACCCACAGAAAGAAGCTCTCCTTCAGCTTCTGCATACTGTGAGGCATTATCAGACATAGCTCTTAAAGCGTCAGTATGCTCTGTATTTCGTCTAACTCCAGAGCTATCTCGCTTTCCTCTAAATTCATGTAGTCTGGCTAATACCGCTGACAGTGTATTATCCATGACTGCCGCCATGTCTTGTAAAGTAAACGCTATGGGCGCCCTAGATGTACTTGGCGCCATTTGAGCACGAATGAAAGGATCTGACACGTGGGGAGAGTTAGTCGGCATAACTTCCCCCTCGTCAGATTCCTCTGGTGATAATTTTTTTAAAGACAGAATATGATCTTTATTGCTTAAAGTGAAATCAGTACATTTGGTACACATTCTAAGAGGGGGCTCCACAATGGCTTTTAAACATAATGAACAAGGAGTTTCCTCTATGTCAGACATGTTTGTACAGACTAGCAATGAGACTAGCAAGCTTGGAAAACACTTTAAATCAAGTTAACAAGCAAATATAATAAACGGTACTGTGCCTTTAAGAGAAACAAATTTTGTCAGAATTTGAAAAACAGTGAAAAAACATAATTTATGCTTACCTGATAAATTCCTTTCTCCTGTAGTGTAGTCAGTCCACGGGTCATCCATTACTTATGGTATACCAATACCAAAGCTAAAAGTACACGGATGACGGGAGGGACAGGCAGGATCTTTACGCGGAAGGAACCACTGCCTGAAGAACCTTTCTCCCAAAAACAGCCTCCGAAGAAGCAAAAGTGTCAAATTTGGAAAATTTGGAAAAAGTGTGAAGTGAATACCAAGTCGCAGCCTTGCAAATCTGTTCAACAGAGGCCTCATTTTTAAAGGCCCAAGTGGAAGCCACAGCTCTGGTAGAATGAGCTGTAATTCTTTCAGGAGGCTGCTGTCCAGCAGTCTCATAGGCTAAACGTATTATACTACGAAGCCAGAAGGAGAGAGGTAGCCGAAGCCTTTTGACCTCTCCTCTGTCCAGAATAGACGACAAACAGGGAAGGAGTTTGTCGAAAATCTTTAGTTGCCTGTAAATAAAATTTCAGGGCACGGACAACGTCCAGATTGTGCAGAAGTCGTTCCTTCTTTGAGGAAGGATTAGGGCACAATGAAGGAACAACAATCTCTTGATTGATAATCCTGATAGTGACTACCTTAGGTAAGAACCCAGGTTTAGTACGCAGAACTACCTTGTCTGAATGGAAAATCAGATAAGGAGAATCACAATGTAAAGCAGATAACTCAGAGACTCTTCGAGCCGAGGAAATAGCCATTAAAAACAGAACTTTCCAAGATAACAGCTTGATATCAATGGAATGAAGGGGTTCAAACGGAACACGCTGTAAAACGTTAAGAACTAAGTTTAAGCTCCATGGTGGAGCAACAGTTTTAAACACAGGCTTAATCCTGGCCAAAGCCTGACAAAAAGCCTGAACGTCTGGAACTTCTGAAAAAAAAATCTGAGATCTGTCCCTTTAACGAACTAGCGGATAAGCCCTTTTCTAAACCTTCTTGTAGAAAAGACAATATCCTAGGAATCCTAACCTTACTCCATGAGTAACTCTTGGATTTGCACCAATGCAAGTATTTGCGCCATATTTTATGGTAAATTTTCCTGGTAACAGGCTTCCTAGCCTGTATCAAGGTATCAATCACTGACTCCGAGAATCCACGCTTTGATAGAATCAAGCGTTCAATCTCCATGCAGTCAGCCTCAGAGAAATTAGATTTGGATGTTTGAAAGGACCCTGCACCAGAAGGTCCTGTCTCAGAGGCAGAGACCATGGTGGACAGGACGACATGTCCACTAGATCTGCATACCAGGTCCTGCGTGGCCACGCAGGCGCTATTAGAATCACCGATGCTCTCTCCTGTTTGATCCTGGCAATCAATCGAGGAAGCATCGGGAAGGGTGGAAACACATAAGCCATGTTGAAGACCCAAGGTGCTGTCAGAGCATCTATCAGAACCGCTCCCGGGTCTCTGGACCTGGATCCGTAATAAGGAAGTTTGGCGTTCTGGCGAGACGCCATGAGATCCAGATCTGGTTTGCCCCAACGATGAATCAGTTGAGCAAAGACCTCGGGATGAAGTTCCCACTCCCCCGGATGAAAAGTCTGGCGACTTAGAAAATCCGCCTCCCAGTTCTCCACGCCTGGGATGTAAATCGCTGACAGGTGGCAAGAGTGAGACTCTGCCCAGCGAATTATCTTTGAGACTTCCAACATCGCTAGGGAACTTCTGGTTCCCCCTTGATGGTTGATGTAAGCCACAGTCGTGATGTTGTCCGACTGAAATCTGATGAACCTCAGAGTTGCTAACTGAGGCCAAGCTAGGAGAGAATTGAATATTGCTCTTAATTCCAGAATATTTATTGGGAGGAGTTTCTCCTTGTTAAGTGTACTACGGCATCAGAAATAAATGAATTAGCTAGCTTAAGGGCTTTAAGCTTGTGTGTAATCTCATCCAATGGAGCTGTGTCAAGGGTCTCTTCCAGAGACTCAAACCAAAATGCTGCCGCAGCCGTGACAGGCGCAATGCATGCAAGGGGTTGCAATATAAAACCTTGTTGAACAAACATTTTCTTAAGGTAACCCTCTAACTTTTTATCCATTGGATATGAAAAGGCACAGCTATCCTCCACCGGGATAGTGGTACGCTTAGCTAAAGTAGAAACTGCTCCCTCCACCTTAGGGACCGTTTGCCATAAGTCCCGTGTGGTGGCGTCTATTGGAAACATTTTTCTGAATATAGGAGGGGGTGAGAAAGGCACACCGGGTCTATCCCACTCCTTAGTAACAATTTCAGTAAGTCTCTTAGGTATAGGAAAAACATAATTTATGTAAGAACTTACCTGATAAATTCATTTCTTTCATATTAACAAGAGTCCATGAGCTAGTGACGTATGGGATATACATTCCTACCAGGAGGGGCAAAGTTTCCCAAACCTTAAAATGCCTATAAATACACCCCTCACCACACCCACAAATCAGTTTAACGAATAGCCAAGAAGTGGGGTGATAAGAAAAAGTGCGAAGCATATAAAATAAGGAATTGGAATAATTGTGCTTTATACAAAAAAATCATAACCACCACAAAAAAGGGTGGGCCTCATGGACTCTTGTTAATATGAAAGAAATGAATTTATCAGGTAAGTTCTTACATAAATTATGTTTTCTTTCATGTAATTAACAAGAGTCCATGAGCTAGTGACGTATGGGATAATGACTACCCAAGATGTGGATCTTTCCACACAAGAGTCACTAGAGAGGGAGGGATAAAATAAAGACAGCCAATTCCTGCTGAAAATAATCCACACCCAAAATAAAGTTTAACAAAAAACATAAGCAGAAGATTCAAACTGAAACCGCTGCCTGAAGAACTTTTCTACCAAAAACTGCTTCAGAAGAAGAAAATACATCAAAATGGTAGAATTTAGTAAAAGTATGCAAAGAAGACCAAGTTGCTGCTTTGCAGATCTGGTCAACCGAAGCTTCATTCCTAAACGCCCAGGAAGTAGATACTGACCTAGTAGAATGAGCTGTAATTCTTTGAGGCGGAGATTTACCCGACTCAACATAGGCAAGATGAATTAAAGATTTCAACCAAGATGCCAAAGAAATGGCAGAAGCTTTCTGGCCTTTCCTAGAACCGGAAAAGATAACAAATAGACTAGAAGTCTTACGGAAAGATTTCGTAGCTTCAACATAATATTTCAAAGCTCTAACAACATCCAAAGAATGCAATGATTTCTCCTTAGAATTCTTAGGATTAGGACATAATGAAGGAACCACAATTTCTCTACTAATGTTGTTGGAATTCACAACTTTAGGTAAAAATTCAAAAGAAGTTCGCAACACCGCCTTATCCTGATGAAAAATCAGAAAAGGAGACTCACACGAAAGAGCAGATAATTCAGAAACTCTTCTAGCAGAAGAGATGGCCAAAAGGAACAAAACTTTCCAAGAAAGTAATTTAATGTCCAATGAATGCATAGGTTCAAACGGAGGAGCTTGAAGAGCTCCCAGAACCAAATTCAAACTCCAAGGAGGAGAAATTGACTTAATGACAGGTTTTATACGAACCAAAGCTTGTACAAAACAATGAATATCAGGAAGAATAGCAATCTTTCTGTGAAAAAGAACAGAAAGAGCAGAGATTTGTCCTTTCAAAGAACTTGCGGACAAACCCTTATCCAAACCATCCTGAAGAAATTGTAAAATTCTCGGTATTCTAAAAGAATGCCAAGAAAAATGATGAGAAAGACACCATGAAATATAAGTCTTCCAGACTCTATAATATATCTCTCGAGATACAGATTTACGAGCCTGTAACATAGTATTAATCACGGAGTCAGAGAAACCTCTATGACCAAGAATCAAGCGTTCAATCTCCATACCTTTAAATTTAAGGATTTCAGATCCGGATGGAAAAAAGGACCTTGTGACAGAAGGTCTGGTCTTAACGGAAGAGTCCATGGCTGGCAAGATGCCATCCGGACAAGATCCGCATACCAAAACCTGTGAGGCCATGCCGGAGCTATTAGCAGAACAAACGAGCATTCCCTCAGAATCTTGGAGATTACTCTTGGAAGAAGAACTAGAGGCGGAAAGATATAGGCAGGATGATACTTCCAAGGAAGTGATAATGCATCCACTGCCTCCGCCTGAGGATCCCGGGATCTGGACAGATACCTGGAAAGTTTCTTGTTTAGATGAGAGGCCATCAGATCTATCTCTGGGAGCCCCCACAATTGAACAATCTGAAGAAATACCTCTGGGTGAAGAGACCATTCGCCCGGATGCAACGTTTGGCGACTGAGATAATCCGCTTCCCAATTGTCTACACCTGGGATATGAACCGCAGAGATTAGACAGGAGCTGGATTCCGCCCAAACCAAAATTCGAGATACTTCTTTCATAGCCAGAGGACTGTGAGTCCCTCCTTGATGATTGATGTATGCCACAGTTGTGACATTGTCTGTCTGAAAACAAATGAACGATTCTCTCTTCAGAAGAGGCCAAAACTGAAGAGCTCTGAAAATTGCACGGAGTTCCAAAATATTGATCGGTAATCTCACCTCCTGAGATTCCCAAACTCCTTGTGCCGTCAGAGATCCCCACACAGCTCCCCAACCTGTGAGACTTGCATCTGTTGAAATTACAGTCCAGGTCGGAAGAACAAAAGAAGCCCCCTGAATTAAACGATGGTGATTTGTCCACCACGTTAGAGAGTGTCGAACAATCGGTTTTAAAGATATTAATTGAGATATCTTCGTGTAATCCCTGCACCATTGGTTCAGCATACAGAGCTGAAGAGGTCGCATGTGAAAACGAGCAAAGGGGATCGCGTCCGATGCAGCAGTCATAAGACCTAGAATTTCCATGCATAAGGCTACCGAAGGGAATGATTGTGACTGAAGGTTTCGACAAGCTGTAATCAATTTTAGACGTCTCTTGTCTGTTAAAGACAGAGTCATGGACACTGAATCTATCTGGAAACCCAGAAAGGTTACCCTTGTTTGAGGAATCAAAGAACTTTTTGGTAAATTGATCCTCCAACCATGATCTTGAAGAAACAACACAAGTCGATTCGTATGAGACTCTGCTAAATGTAAAGACGGAGCAAGTACCAAGATATCGTCCAAATAAGGAAATACCACAATACCCTGTTCTCTGATTACAGACAGAAGGGCACCGAGAATCTTTGTGAAAATTCTTGGAGCTGTAGCAAGGCCAAACGGTAGAGCCACAAATTGGTAATGCTTGTCTAGAAAAGAGAATCTCAGGAACTGATAATGATCTGGATGAATCGGAATATGCAGATATGCATCCTGTAAATCTATTGTGGACATATAATTCCCTTGCTGAACAAAAAGCAATATAGTCCTTACAGTTACCATCTTGAACGTTGGTATCCTTACATAACGATTCAATAATTTTAGATCCAGAACTGGTCTGAAGGAATTCTCCTTCTTTGGTACAATGAAGAGATTTGAATAAAACCCCATCCCCTGTTCCGGAACTGGAACTGGCATAATTACTCCAGCCAACTCTAGATCTGAAACACAATTCAGAAATGCTTGAGCTTTCACTGGATTTACTGGGACATGGGAAAGAAAAAATCTCTTTGCAGGAGGTCTCATCTTGAAACCAATTCTGTACCCTTCTGAAACAATGTTCTGAATCCAAAGATTGTGAACAGATTTGATCCAAATTTCTTTGAAAAAACGTAACCTGCCCCCTACCAGCTGAACTGGAATGAGGGCCGTACCTTCATGTGAACTTAGAAGCAGGCTTTGCCTTTCTAGCAGGCTTGGATTTATTCCAGACTGGAGATGGTTTCCAAACTGAAACTGCTCCTGAGGACGAAGGATCAGGCTTTTGTTCTTTGTTGAAACGAAAGGAACGAAAACGATTGTTAGCCCTGTTTTTACCTTTAGATTTTTTATCCTGTGGTAAAAAAGTTCCTTTCCCACCAGTAACAGTTGAAATAATAGAATCCAACTGAGAACCAAATAATTTGTTTCCCTGGAAAGAAATGGAAAGTAGAGTTGATTTAGAAGCCATATCAGCATTCCAAGTCTTAAGCCATAAAGCTCTTCTGGCTAAGATAGCCAGAGACATAAATCTAACATCAACTCTAATAATATCAAAAATGGCATCACAGATGAAATTATTAGCATGCTGGAGAAGAATAATAATATCATGAGAATCACGATTTGTTACTTGTTGCGCTAGAGTTTCCAACCAAAAAGTTGAAGCTGCAGCAACATCAGCCAATGATATAGCAGGTCTAAGAAGATTACCTGAACATAGATAAGCTTTTCTTAGAAAAGATTCAATTTTTCTATCTAAAGGATCCTTAAACGAGGTACCATCTGACGTAGGAATGGTAGTACGTTTAGCAAGGGTAGAAATAGCCCCATCAACTTTAGGGATTTTGTCCCAAAATTCTAACCTGTCAGGCGGAACAGGATATAATTGCTTAAAACGTTTAGAAGGAGTAAATGAATTACCCAATTTATCCCATTCCTTAGCAATTACTGCAGAAATAGCATTAGGAACAGGAAAGACTTCTGGAATAACCGCAGGAGCTTTAAAAACCTTATCCAAACGTATAGAATTAGTATCAAGAGGACTAGAATCCTCTATTTCTAAAGCAATTAGTACTTCTTTAAGTAAAGAGCGAATAAATTCCATCTTAAATAAATATGAAGATTTATCAGCATCAATCTCTGAGACAGAATCCTCTGAACTAGAAGAGTCCAAAGAATCAGAATGATGGTGTTCATTTAAAAATTCATCTGTAGAGAGAGAAGATTTAAAAGACTTTTTACGTTTACTAGAAGGAGAAATAACAGACAAAGCCTTCTTTATGGATTCAGAAACAAAATCTCTTATGTTATCAGGAACATTCTGCACCTTAGATGTTGAGGGAACTGCAACAGGCAATGGTACATCACTAAAGGAAATATTATCTGCTTTAACAAGTTTGTCATGACAATTAATACAAACAACAGCTGGAGAAATAGCTACCAAAAGTTTACAGCAGATACACTTAGCTTTGGTAGATCCAGCAGGCAGTGGTTTTCCTGTAGTATCTTCTGGCTCAGATGCAACGTGAGACATCTTGCAATATGTAAGAGAAAAAACAACATATAAAGCAAAATAAATCAAATTCCTTATAAGACAGTTTCAGGAATGGGAAAAAAATGCCAAACATCAAGCTTCTAGCAACCAGAAGCAAATGAAAATGAGACTGAAATAATGTGGAGACAAAAGCGACGCCCATATTTTTTGGCGCCAAATAAGACGCCCACATTATTTGGCGCCTAAATGCTTTTGGCGCCAAAAATGACGCCACATCCGGAACGCCGACATTTTTGGCGCAAAATAACGTCAAAAAAAGACGCAACTTCCGGCGACACGTATGACGCCGGAAACGGAAATGAATTTTTGCGCCAAAAAAATCCGCGCCAAAAATGACGCAATAAAATGAAGCATTTTCAGCCCCCGCGAGCCTAACAGCCCACAGGGAAAAAGTCAAATTTTTGAGGTAAGACAAAATATGATAATTTAAAGCATAATCCCAAATATGAAACTGACTGTCTGGAAATAAGGAAAGTTGAACATTCTGAGTCAAGGCAAATAAATGTTTGAATACATATATTTAGAACTTTATAAATAAAGTGCCCAACCATAGCTTAGAGTGTCACAGAAAATAAGACTTACTTACCCCAGGACACTCATCTACATGTTTGTAGAAAGCCAAACCAGTACTGAAACGAGAATCAGTAGAGGAAATGGTAAATATAAGAGTATATCGTCGATCTGAAAAGGGAGGTAAGAGATGAATCTCTACGACCGATAACAGAGAACCTTATGAAATAGACCCCGTAGAAGGAGATCACTGCATTCAATAGGCAATACTCTCCTCACATCCCTCTGACATTCACTGCACGCTGAGAGGAAAACCGGGCTCCAACTTGCTGCGGAGCGCATATCAACGTAGAATCTAGCACAAACTTACTTCACCACCTCCCTTGGAGGCAAAGTTTGTAAAACTGATTTGTGGGTGTGGTGAGGGGTGTATTTATAGGCATTTTAAGGTTTGGGAAACTTTGCCCCTCCTGGTAGGAATGTATATCCCATACGTCACTAGCTCATGGACTCTTGTTAATTACATGAAAGAAAACGTCAGTACACGTCGGTACAGCAAAATATTTATCCAACCTACATATTTTCTCTGGGATTGCAACCGTGTTACAATCATTCAGAGCCGCTAACACCTCCCCTAGCAATACACGGAGGTTTTCCAGCTTAAATTTAAAATTTGAAATGTCTGAATCCAGTTTATTTGGATCAGATCCGTCACCCACAGAATGAAGCTCTCCGTCTTAATGTTCTGCAAATTGTGACGCAGTATCAGACATGGCCCTAGCATTATCAGCGCACTCTGTTCTCACCCCAGAGTGGTCTCGTTTACCTTTAAGTTCTGGCAATTTAGATAAAACTTTAGTCATAACATTAGCCATGTCTTGTAAAGTGATTTGTAATGGCCGCCCTGATGTACTTGGCGTTACAATATCACGCACCTCCTGAGCGGGAGATGCAGGTACTGACACGTGAGGCAAGTTAATCGGCATAACTTCCCCCTCGTTGTCTGGTGAATGTTGCTTAACATGTACAGATTGACTTTTATTTAAAGTAGCATCAATACAGTTAGTACATAAATTTCTATTGGGCTCCACCTTGGCCTTTGAACATATTGCACAAAGAGATTCCTCTGTGTCAGACATGTTTAAACAAACTAGCAATTAGACTAGCAAGCTTGGAAAATACTTTTCAAATGAATTTACAAGCAATATAAAAAACGTTACTGTGCCTTTAAGAAGCACACAAAAAAACTGTCACTTTTGATATAACAATGAACCGGTTTAGTTATAGAAATCAATTTTTCATATGAAATGCATTAATTTAGCAAAGGATAGCACCCATCAGCAAATGGATTATTAACCCCTTAATACCAAAAAACGATTGACAAATCAAATAAATACGTTTTTATCACAGTCAAAGCACAGTCTCACAGGTCTGCTGTGAGTGATTACCTCCCTCAAACTAGTTTTGGAGACCCCTGAGCTCTGTAGAGACGTCCTGGATCATGCAGGGAGAATAAGGAAGACTGTGACTGAATTTTTAATGCGTAGTAAAAGCGCCAAAATAGGCCCCTCCCACTCATAATACAGCAGTGGGGAAGCTCAGTAAACTGATTTTATTCAAAATAAACGACAGCCAAGTGGAAAATAATGCCCATAAATTTTCACCAAGTACCTCAGAGAGAAAAACGATTAACCTGCCAGTAAACGTTTTAAATATATGAAATAATAATAAAAGCCTGTTGCTAGTCGCTATCACTGCAGAAAGGCTATAAGTTATATGTATACCGTATTTTCTTAGTGAAGTGCCATTCCCCAGAAATACTTTAGTGCCAACATACATACATAACAGCCTGATACCAGTTGCTACTACTGCATTTAAGGCTGTACTTACATTATATTGGTATTAGCAGTATTTTCTCAGTCAATTCCATTCCTTAGAAAATAATATACTGCAACATACCTCTTTGCAGGTGAACCCTTCCCGCTGTCCCCTGTTCTGAAGTTACCTCTCTCCTCAGAATGGCCGAGAACAGCAAATGGATCTTAGTTACGTCCGCTAAGATCATACACAAACTCAGGTAGATTCTTCTTCTAATACTGCCTGAGAAGAAACAACACACTCCGGTGCTGTTTAAAACAACAAACTTTTGATTGAAGTAATAAAAAAAAACTAAATTTAATAACCACACTCCTCTCACACATCCTATCTATTAGTTAGGTGCAAGAGAATGACTGGGTGTGACGTAGAGGGGAGGAGCTATATAGCAGCTCTGCTTGGGTGATCCTCTTGCACTTCCTGTTAGGGAGGAGTTAATATCCCATAAGTAATGGATGACCCGTGGACTGACTACACTTAACAGGAGAAAAAGGCAGTAAATCAAACGAAATTTTTACAGTGTGTATAATAGGCTAACAAAGCACCACTTGCAAATGGATGATTAACCCCTTAGTTCATAAACCGGATCAAAAAAACGTTAGACGTTTTTTAACAGTCACACCAAACTGCCACAGCCTTGCTGTGGGCCTACCTTCCCCAACAAAACGATTAGGCCCCTCCCACTCATAGTAACACAGTGTAAAGCCTCAGGAAACTGTTTCTAGGCAAATTTAAGCCAGCCATGTGGAAAAAACTAGGCCCCAATAAAGTTTTATCACCAAAGTATATATAAAAACGTTTAAACATGCCAGCAAACGTTTTATATTGCAAATATAAAAGAGTATTACCTCAGAAAGTAAGCATGATACCAGTCGCTATTAAATCACTGTATTCAGGCTTACCTTACATAAATTTGGCATCAGCAGCATTTTCTAGCATTCACATCTTCTAGAAAAATCTTAACTGCACACACCTCATAGCAGGATAACCTGCACGCCATTCCCCCGCTGAAGTTATCTCTCTCTTCAGTCATGTGTGAGAACAGCAATGGATCTTAGTTACAACCTAAGATCATAGAAATCACAGGCAGATTCTTCTATTTTTCTGCCTGGAACAAAATAGTACAACCCCGGTACCATTTAAAAATAATAAACTTTTGATTGAAGTAAAATAACAGCTACATTTCACCACTTCTCTCTTACTACCTCCATGTTTGTAGAGAGTTGCAAGAGAATGACTGGATATGGCAGTTAGGGGAGGAGCTATATAGACAGCTCTGCTGTGGGTGTCCTCTTGCAACTTGCTGTTAGGAATGAGAATATCCCACAAGTAATGGATGATCCGTGGACTGGATACACCTTACAAGAGAAACTGCACCCTTATACCCCAATCTCCTATGACCCAGACAGTACAGAGATTTATGACTCCTCTCCGATAGACACCCGGTCAGAAAAGAGGGAATGAAAACTGCACAATGCAGGACCGTCTCTCTCTGAGAAAAAGCGCACTAAACTGTAAGCTGACAGCTCTCAAAGTGAAACCTGTATATTCCATAACAGCCTATGAGCCAATAACATCTAACACATAAAAGCAGCATAAAATCAAATAAACATATAAGATTATTTCCCACTTTTCAATAATCCCCCCTCAGGAGATATTAACCCTTGATTCTATACAGATAAAAGGAGTCACACTGTGACCCTGTCTTCTTGCGTTATACATGTATAAAAAATGAAACGATCTTAGCAGAATCTATGCCAAGGAACAGGAACACGGCCTTTCAAGTGTGACAGGTTAGTAGCATCGCTCCTGACATTGACTTGAGAGCAGAAAGCAGGCAGCAAAACTCGTCAACGCCGATTGCTTATGGAGCCGTTAATCTGAGTCGGGATGGTTTCACAGAAAGACTCTCCCTGCTTCTCCGGACTCTTTCACCCATGCTCTCACTGAAAGGCTGACAGGACTAGCTAAAACTACAGTCCCATTGCGAAGAGTACTACCCTCCATAAGAGACTACTCTGAATCCTCCGACACTCCTGTGACGAAAGGCAAAGAATGACTGGGGGAGGTATTTAAGCATTTGGCTGGGGTGTCTTTGCCTCCTCCTGGTGGCCAGGTTCCCAGGTACAGTATTTCCCAAAAGTAAGGAATGCAGCTGTGGACTCTTCCCATATTAAGAAGGAAAGCCTTATTAAATTGCAACACAGGAACCTAAGGCACGTAGATTTTTTTTTTTTTACAGACGAAACAGGTCCTCAAATAAGATTCAAAGATCACCTCTTGAACAGGTACAAAAGTAACCAGAGTTAAGTCCTGACGGAAGATCCTACCCCAATTGGAGCAAGGAATGGACTTGCCGGCCCAATCTCTGGAACTGGAGCACAGACAGATAGCAAGAAACTGCTTGCGGAAGAGCATACCAGAGAAAGAAACTTCCGCATGCCAGGCAGCTAAGCCAACCAACAGGCTATCCTGATAGGTTGCCCCTTCAAACAAGAACTAGCTAGACAAGCCCATCAACAGCTCCAGAGGGGAAGAAGAGACCCAAACAAGCTAACTCCTTCCGACAAAAAGAGATGGAGTCCCCCACACCTAAAATAGGTGATGAGGAACCAGGTACAAACTGAAGTAAAGGACCTAACCCTTCAAAAAAAAAAAAAAAAAAACATCCCTCAGCTAGGTCCAAGCGACCCCTCGCAACACGTCCCGGAAGAAAAGATACCAGGAGCAAAGAGACTAACCCGGTAGATCCCTGCAACAAGTTAACTCATGACTCTTAGACCTGCGGACCTCAACTGAGAAACGCGACCTGCTGTCTTCAGATACACATTCGAAAACTTATGGATAGTCAGATCAGATGATCGTAAGTAACATCCGTTCTGGAAGAGCACGCTCAGAGAATGGATTGCTGTCAAGAGCCATAGTGGGCCTTCGCCCATCACCAAATTCGAGACCCAGAAATAATCCACTCACCAAGAGGTCCCAACTGGTATGTATCCAGAAGACCAGACCTCGGAGCCAAATGCTCAACTGGAAAACCCCCAAGGATGATTGAAAGGAAAATCCTGATTCACATATCCCCAGAAAACACTCCCTCTCTGCTGACAGGGAAGAGACCAAGACAAACAGCCCAGGGAGACAAGGATAATAATCCCCAACACCGGAAGAGCTGGACTGAACACTGGAGAACAAGTCCCCAACCAGTAAACCACAAACACTCTAGGCAGAGTCAAGAACCCAAGCCATGTCAAAGAAATCACACAGTGCCAGCCAAGGCCTGAACGTGAATTGGAGGGCAGAACCCGATTAAGTAAACTTTGTAAGCTCTAAAGCAAGGAGCCTTCCTGGCTGAAAGACCAAACCACATCCCAAGGATCCTAACTGGTGTCAAACACCAGAACTCAGGTCTAGGTCCACAACTGAGGAAGAACTGGCAGGAAGCAAATCTCAAAAAGTCTATTAGAAAACGCTGGAAAAAACAGAAAAGCCAAGACTCGGGAGCCACGCAACACCTAGAAATAGGCTACTGCCATATTAAACCCCAGATCCCAAAACTGAGGACCGAAGGGAGGTTCTGGAAGAAAAAAACAGTTCCTGAGAACCGGACCTGCTTAAACAAGCATGATTTGAATGAACTTCCAACGAAAGCCCCCGGATCAGAATCATCAACCTTCGAGTTCCACAGAGAAAACTACCAGACTACACTGGACTGCTTTATACAGGAAAGATAACCTTCTTCCTAAATCCAGGTAGAGAAAACTGTGTATTCTCTCTGAACACAGATCAAAAAGGCTCTGCTTAAAGATCGGACCCAGGACGACGAGAAAAACCCCTCCCCTAATTGGGCCATTCACCCACAGTGTCTGACACTGCAAAAGTCCCCTAGTCCAGAAAAAACAGTGAAAAGCTCAACTCCAGCCTCTAGGACCCCCGGACCCATATGATCCAGCATCAAGTGCCCATCCAGAAGAACCTAAGACAGGTCCTGCCTGTCCTTCGGTATAGAAGGGCCTGCTCTGCCTGGACCAGAATAATTAGAAAAGGCTCCTCTATATTAGAAGGGAATAACAGACTGAACACTATTACCCAAAACAGGTCCCGCCCGTCACCAAGGGTACAACACATCTGTCATAAAAAAACAAACAAAAAAAAACTTGGGGGGCGGAGCTAGCTCTGTAGCCGAGCGGTCGCATATCACTGTGGCTCCGGCAATATTTTGTTGTGTTATACTAAATTGATCATTTAACCGTCGGTGAATTGTTTTAAAAAAGTGACTGGAAACTTGGAGACTTGTTCTGGACAATCGAGTATCCAGAGGACCCTGGAACAGCCGAGTTATGCACTTTACCAGCGGGGGATTTAATGCAGAAGCCATTGTGTAGCGGCCATTTCCTCACCCTCGTGGTGTACCATCGCCCTGCTAAGCTAAAGCCTACGTAACTACTGTCTATATAGATTTTTGAGACACACCAAGAGAGACACTATTGCATTTACTTGGCCCCCACCTGCAGCGGCACACCGGTTTGGCCGGGGCAAAACGTTCCAAATACCTACCGTTATGGGAGACCTCTGCAATATAGTGGAAGTAGAGCTGCAGGACCTTAAGAGGGAACTTAGTCTCTTGATAATGGAGCTTGTTCCTCCTCGACATCCATACTGCGTGGAACAAATGAACCAGATGGAAGAATCTTCCTACACTAGTGTCCCCTCTTTGAAGATTGATCGGAGCAGCAGTATACTGCACAGTGAACAGCACCAAAGCAGTGAAATTGAAGATGGGGCCCATTGGGAACGGATCGCTACTTAAGACTCAAACTCTGGAGAGCACCATCGGTGATACATACCCATGGAACGATCAAAGACAGAGGCTTCATGAGGGATATTACCCCAAACAACGATTGGACTGACCAGGACAGTCCCCTGAACGAACATTTTTACAAACCTGGATTGGGACACGCATTTAAAAAAGGAGTTGGCTAGGTACCTGGTTACACTTGCAACCCCACCAAACGGATCCATACTGATTTTTTGTGGGGACTTATAATCGCTCTCTTTTCATATAAGTATTGTATTCAAGTGCAAGTATATGTGTATGTATGATGCTAATTAGCTGATTTCCTAAATCTTATACACCATTACCCTAACACTTTGAAATTCATGATACTTTAGTATTATATGTAGCCTAAGTATAGTATTCAAAACATATAATTGGGGAACTGGTTTTTCTCTACATTTCATAATTTGCTGAATATAATGCAGCTAATTGGATGCTAAATCTCGAGCTTTTATAATCTTGCTGCACCCTTATATTTTGTTATTTTTGACCTTATGTTATTGCATGATCTGAAAACATACATTCGCCAATATCTAGTTGAAATTTTTGCTTTTCTGTATGTGAACATACTAATATCTGTGCATCCTATATATTACATTTTATAATACTGTACAAAAAGGGCTTAGAACCTCGCTAGGTTAAACAATAGCACATAGCATTTTCATGAAGGATAGATACTGTTGGCTATATGCTATAATATGTCTGATATATTGGCCTAGATAATTCATAACAAGTGCTTGTTTATTACATGTGCCAAAACCTGGCACAGAACAAGGTTCTGACACGCGTTAATATTTACCACTATCACTTTTTTCTATAGCTATATATGGTTTTTGATAATAGGTTTTAAATAGATGATTGTATGTGGGTATGGCATGCTTGATTGTAGACCTGTCATAATTATATTCTGATATAGTCTCATATAGATATCTCTTATATCACTAGTTCTTATGTGATAAACAAGTGGAGCTAGGTTAGTGGCATCATATTTATTTTTAACCTTATTGCTGGGCTGCCTGCGGCCGGTGTAGCCTAGTAAATATCACATATGAGTACTTCACTATAGATGTATTTTTTGGTGTCCCACGTACACAGCTAAAATTTGGCCCCTTAGACCACTTACAATAACTCACACAGCAGAGTTATGGAGACAAATATACCTCTCACTCAGTAACAGAACTATATTTTTGCTAGCGCTGCAGCTGCAGTTTCAATTGTAAATTCTATGTTACAAGAATTATATACCAGATTTTAGATCATGCTTTGATACGGTTGATAACATCAGTTTCTATTATTCATATTTTAGCTTAAATTATGGGTTTATTGTATATTGAGTAGAGACAAAATGTAGAGAACTTATAATATAGTTTGATTTAATTTATCTACCCATCATACAGTTTTTGATAACTTCAGAAAATGCTGGAATGTACTATATGTTACCATTCTTGGTAGGATGGGTTAATTTGTTCTCTCTACTTCTCTATGGAATGGTTCAAGTTATGCTACCATGCGAGACTAGATGAAGGAATTATATTTATATTCTTGTAATGTTTGCTAATTATTGCTTGACACTATAAGTTGATGTTTTATCTGCTAGTTGCTAAGATGTACTATCTTGAGTTAGTTTTAGGACATTTTTGATCTGAGAATATGGATATACACCTTACAAGAGAAATAGCCCCTTCCACCTTAGGAACCGTTTGCCAAGCTTCCCTGATAGCGTCAGCTATAAAAAACATCTTTTTAAAAATAGGAGATGGAGAGAAGGGAATACCTGGTCTCTCCCATTCCTTGGAAACAATCTCCAAAGCACGCTTTGGCACTGGAAAAAAGTCTGAGTAAGAGGGGACTTCAAAATATCTATCCAATTTACTCGACTTTGCAGGAGCGACCACTACTGTAGAATCACAGTTGTCTAAAGTAACCAAAACCTCCCTGAGTAATAGGCGGAGGTGTTCTAGTTTAAACCGGAAAGATACAACTTCTGAATCAGTAAAAGGTAATGAACTTTCAGAGTCTGAAATTTCGCCTTCAGATAGGACCTCAATACCCTCCATCTCAGTTAACTGGGTGGGTACATCCGAGATTGCCACCATTGCATCAGAAACCTCATTTACAACATGGTTGTCCTTCCTCTTACACTTGCCTTGTAGCATAGGAAAAGCAGACAATGCATCAGAAATTGTGGAAGACATAAGCACAGCTATGTCTTTTAAGGTAACTCCAGCAGGCGCTAGAGAAGAAGTACAGGGCACTGCTTGCGCGGGCGTTAAAGATTGGGACGCTTGGGGAGAAAGCTGCGGCATACTCTGACTCATCATTAGACTCCTGAGAAGCATCCGCCTTTGAAAAGTCTTGCTCATGAAAAATCTTTTCACTATATCTTAAAGCCCTCTCAATACACGAGGGACAGAAAGGGATTGGTGGTTCCACATTTGCATCCAAACACATGGAGCAAGTAACATTTTCCACAGCTATGTCCATACTGAAGCACAATATGAAAAAAAAATTAATGTAATAAAAAAACCTTTTTTTTTAATAAAACGTTACTGTCACTTTAAGAAAAAATGTTTTACTTCATGATAAATATGTGCTCAAAAAAAGGGTCAAACTATAATCAAATTACTCAATATCAAAAAATTTGATAGGAAAAAAAAAAAAAAACGTTACTGTGTGTTTAAACTTTAAAAGATAAGTTTTTTTTTCTGTAATAGCGCAAAACGTATCCCAGCAGCTAAACAGAATAAAATGCAGACACCCCTACACCTCAGCAACTCTGCTGAGGTGCCTACCTGACAAACTGACTCACTCCATGGACTCAACTCCTTTAGGGCTGGAACGATCCGGATCTGCAAGAGCCCAAAGGCGCTATAACCGCTTGCTTAAATCTGAAGAAAACCATGCGGTTCTAGAGCCCCAATATGCCGACGCCTTCCACTTGCAGGCTATGGCAGCTACAGACCGGCTGAGAGTTGCGCAGTTAATCTTAGGAAGCGCGCAAATCAATAGCCACGCCCATCGTGGGCGTCACCGTTACACATCATAACTCGATCGGCTTAAAATGTATATTAAACCAATAGGAAAATAACCACCAGCAATAAAAAATTAGCTCCCCAGCCCCAGTGCCTGTACTTATGGCTGTCCTTCCAATACCCTCTCAACAAGAGAGATAGATGTCCCAACACAAGGATCTCTGTGACTGAGCCTTGTATGAAGTTAAAGTGCCCACTTTCCTCTGAGAATACTGTTCCTAGAATAAAAAACAAAGTTTGCACTTACCTTTGTATTCTGCCCGACAGCTGGGCAGCTCAGCAGGTTTAGGAGGTCCTCTCCCTCCCATAGCCCTGTAGAAAATGATAAAGCCTAAGTTAAGTGTGCTTAGGCTATCAGGAGAAGGGCAGCATAAATGTATAGGAGGCGCAGTGAGAATTATTTCCCACCAGTTCCTATTGCTCTAAAGCCACCAAAAGCTCTACTGAAGAGACGGATATGGACTACGGCTACACCCTAGAACAAAGCAGCACTCTCTGGAACTACTTTAAAAAATAATAAACACTTGATTGAAGAATCTTTTCTAACACCTAACTTTACCTCTTCCTAGCACTAACGAAGGCAAAGAGAATGACTGGGGTGGGAGGGAAGGGAGGAGCTATTTAACAGCTCTGCTGTGGTGCTCTTTGCCTCCTCCTGCTGACCAGGAGGTGAATATCCCATAAGTAATGAAGATGATCCGTGGACTCATCGTGTCTTTAAAAAGAAAAAAAAAGTCTCCCTCAGACGAAGGAGTAATGGCACTTAGGGGAACTGTATGTGTAGGATAGAATTATAGGGAACGCACCTCACGGGACGAGGAATCCTCAGAGGTAGACGGCTCAGTGGTCTCTAACATCGCAACATTGTTAGAAGAGAACACCCTATTGCAGCATACGGAACATAATCGAGTAGGCTGGTCTACCCGGTCTTCCTCACAACATACGCAGGTATCAAAATCTTTATCAGAGGAATCCTCTAGAACATCAGACACCTGCATAATCTTAAGAGTTTTAGACAAAAAAAAAAACACAAAACTGGCACCTACACCCCCAATGGCAGGGGCACTCACCACCTCCTATGACCCAGACATGTAGAGAAATTAACTTCTCCGCAGCCACTCGGTCAGGAATTGGAAAACAAGACTTGACTACACCCAGTCACATGGTGCCTCATTCAGGACCGTCCCTGCTAGGAAACGCGTACCAGCTCAATAAAACTGTGCAGCTCTGTAACCTGTATGTTCCGTATCAGTTTAAGAGCCTAAAATATCTCCTTACACATACGCAGTCAAAATCACAAAACAAACATGATTAATAAGACCCCACTGTTCAACAATCCCCCTCAGGAGATATTAACCCTGGATTCCATAAAGATAAAGGAGACCCACTGAGACCCTGTCTTCTATCGTTAACGTGTGTATAAAATGAAACGATCTTACCGAAAACCAATCCATGGAACAGCAACACGGTTCTTCAAGTTTGACAGATAGTAGCAGCGCCTCTGACATGGACTTGAGTGAAGAAAGCAGGCAGTGAAACTCGTCAATGCCGATTGCTTAAGAAGCTGTTAATATGAGTCTGGATGGTTTCGCAGAAAGACTCTCCCTGCATCTCCAGACTCTAACTTTCATCAATGCTCTCACTGAGAGGCTAAAAAGACTATTTAAACTCCAGTTCCTTCCCAAAGGGCAGGTACCCCTCATAAGGAACTACTCCTAAGTGGGGGAGGTATTTAAGCCTTTGGCTGGGGTGTCTTTGCCGCCTCCTGGTGGCCAGGTTCTTTATTCCCACAAGTAATGAATGTAGCTGTGGACTCTCCCTGTA
>NW_026511034.1:0-23305 GCF_027579735.1 Bombina bombina | reverse complement strand
ATGTGTCAAATGTGTTCATCCTGGTGGTAGGTACATAGGATAATCCCTTGTTCAGCAGAGATGTCTCTGGTCGAGTGAGTACTCTGCAGCTAATGTTGAATACATTGTTGGTCACCTTCTCTGGATCGGGGGGCGGCGGGACATGCCCCCCCCTTCCTCGTGTGTGGCCTGTGCCTCGGCCTAAAAAACAGACTAAGAGTTTTATGTCCCCATCTGTGATGTATTGATGCCACTAGCTCCCCTAGTGTCATCCCACTGTTGTCCCCTGGTTGCACCCCTGGATCTGGTGGTGATGCCTCTATAAGTGGACTCGCCACCACTGGTCATGACTTCTGGATCTGAACTCTTGCCAGAGCTGGTGTCGAACAGTATTGATGTTCTTCTTAGTAAACTTCCTTTAACGTCTTGGTCTGAAGCTCTTTCTTTCATCGGGGGATAGCATCCATCGATAAATGCTTTTATACGTATAGTCTTGTTTGACTGTTTGGAGTTTCCTATTCTTGAAAGCAATAAGTTCTTGTTTATATAGCTTGACTTGTTGTGACAATTTATCAATCCAGTCACAAGTATTGTCAGATCTTAAACGGTTAAGGTGTTCTGTTTCTGACCCCAGCAATGGGGTCAAATATGGCCCCATCACTGGCAAATCTTTTCATGGCAGAATACGAAATCAAACAGATCAAGGTTTACGAGACCAAAGCCATCACGTTTTACTGTCGCTACATAGACGACTTGTTCCTGATTTGGCGTGATGGAGAAACTTCCTTAAAGACCTGGATTGGTACCCTCAACAGGATGGACAGTACCATTAAATTTCAATATACTGCCAATATTGATATGGTAGACTACTTGGATGTTAGGGTGTTTAAGGCCCAGGAAGGTTTTGGCACCACCCTATTTAGAAAAGGGACTGATCGCAATACCATCCTGAATGCGAAAAGCTGTCACCAACCAGCTTTAATTCGCAACATTCCAAAAGCACAATTCCAGCGTGTAATCAGCAATAACACAGATGAGGACAAAATGGCTTTACAGTTGAGAGATGACAGAGGTTTATTCAACGTGGATATAAGAGGACCTTACGGGAGCAATTGGAGTCAGCTCTATCATCACAAGGTGTACAGGCCGTCCAGGGCAACATTAAGAATCCACAGCTTACGTTTATCACTACGTACAGCCCAGAACAACATCACATTACGAAAGCAATTGAAGAATGGAAAATAATCCAAAGTGATCCCACATTGCTATTTAAAGAATGGATGGTGCCTCGGCTTGCTTATCGTAGAGGAAGAAGCCTAAGGGATATGCTGGTGAAGACAGATATCCCTTTGAAGAATGATACACAACCGTGGTTGAGAAAGAAAATTGGATGCTTTAAATGCATCAGTTGTGTTACATGTAACAGTATGCACACAGGTACTACATTTCAACACCCCGACTGTAGAAAGAAATATCAAATCAAATTCTTCCTTACGTGTACCACCCAGTTCATTGTATATCTGCTCAATTGCTCCTGTTGGAAATTCTACACTGGGAAGACGACCGATGATGCCAGAGTTAGGATGGCTAATCACCGCTCCAGTATCAGAACAGCTTTGAATACGGGCAAGGCTGAACATCCTGATGCCCGTCATTTTTTTGGATGCAGGGCACACTGAGCGCCTTACGGTTTAGGATTCTAGATAACGTGCCGATCTTACAGAGAGGTGGCAACAGAGCCAAGATACTTTTACAAAAAGAAGCCCGATGGATACATGAACTTTGCACCCTGGCTCCAAGAGGTTTGAATGTCCAGACGGGATGGCAAAGTTTTCTATGAAGCAAAGATTGACACATAATTGTGTCCGAGAGTCCGTTGAACATGTCTGACATAGAGGAAACTCCTTGTTCATTATGTTTAGAAGCCATTGTGGGACCCCCTCTTAGAATGTGTACCAAATGCACTGATCTTACTATAAATTTTAAAGACCATATTCTGGCTTTAAAAGATTTATCACCAGAAGAAATTGACAAGGGGGAAGTTATGCCGACTAACTCTCCCCACGTGTCAGAACCTATAACTCCCGCTCAAGGGACGCCAAGTACATGTAGCGCGCCCATTGCGTATACTTTACAAGACATGGAGGCAGTTATGAATCATACCCTTACAGAGGTATTGTCCAAACTGCCAGGGTTACAAGGAAAGCGAGACAGCTCTGGGGCTAGAACAAATACAGAGCTCTCTGACACTTTAGCAGCTATGTCTGATATACCCTCACAATGTGTAGAAGCCGAAGCAGGAGAGCTTCTATCTGTGGGTGATTTTTCTGATTCAGGGAAGACACTTCAACCTGATTCTGATATGTCTACATTTAAATTTAAGCTTGAACACCTCCGCATGTTGCTCAGGGAGGTTTTAGCAACTCTGGATGACTGTGACGCCATTGTAGTCCCAGAGAAATTGTGTAAGTTGGATAAATACTATGCAGTGCCTGTTTACACTGATGTTTTTCCAATCCCTAAGAGGTTTTTAGAAATTATTACTAAGAAATGGGATAGACCAGGTGTACCGTTCTCTCCCCCTCCTGTTTTTAAAAAGATGTTTCCTATAGATGCCGCTACACGGGACTTGTGGCAGACGGTCCCTAAGGTGGAGGGAGCAGTCTCTACCCTAGCAAAGCGTACAACTATCCCGGTCGAAGACAGTTGTGCTTTTCTAGATCCAGTGGACAAAAAATGGATGGTTACCAGGTCCAGGGATCCCAAGGCAGCGCCTTGGTCCTTCAACCTGGCTTATGTGTTTCCACCGTTTCCTCTGCTCCCTCGTCTGATTGCCAAGATCAAGCAGGAGAGAGCTTCGGTGATTTTGATAGCACCTGCGTGGCCACGCAGGCCTTGGTATGCAGATCTGGTGGACATGTCATCCCTTCCACCATGGACTCTGCCGCTGAGGCAGGACCTTCTACTTCAGGGTCCTTTCAACCATCCAAATCTAATTTCTCTGCATCTGACTGCTTGGAGATTGAACGCTTGATTTTATCAAAGCGTGGTTTCTCTGAGTTGGTCATTGATACCTTAATTCAGGCTCAAAAGCCGGTCACCAGGAAAATCTATCATAAGATATGGTGTAGATATCTTCATTGGTGTGAATCCAAAGGTTACTCATGGAGTAAGGTCAGGATTCCTAGGATATTATCTTTTCTCCAAGAAGGATTGGAGAAGGGATTGTCGGCTAGTTCCTTAAAGGGACAGATTTCTGCTCTGTCTATTCTTTTGCACAAGCGTCTGGCTGATACTCCAGATGTTCATGCGTTTTGTCAGGCTTTAGTTAGAATCAAACAACGAGAAAGAGGGGTGTACTAAGGCACTACTATTATTGTGATACAGGAATTTTATTTTCTCTGAATACGCCAGCTAAATATTATCGCTAGTTTATTTAGTAAAGAGAAAGGTGGTGTGCTATGTACTTTAATTTGAACCTAGGACAAAATCAGTATTTTACTGACAAAAAATGTACATCTAATTAGCACTCACATTCCTGTGATAGAATTTTTGGTGGATATTGACTTTGATGAGTCTCCTAAGTGGAGTTTAGAGCTAGAATATTAAAATTTAACTTTTATTCAAAATTATTAAGATATATTACAAACACACAAAAACTTTTAAAATTATCATCTGCTGTGGGATTATTTCCAGTATTAAGTAAATGCTCAATAGGACTAAGCTTGTAACATGTAATTTAAGAACTATAGTGATAAATTCATCTATAGTTTAATGTTTTTTGTATAACAATTCACTGGTTTTTCTAAGGTCTCAGTGGATATTTTGCTAGTGTAGGTTTTTAGGTTGCTAGGTTTTTATAAGGATATCATCCTAAGTTTGAGCGTACGAGTTGCACGTCTAAATTTTACTTAGGAAATAGAAACTTTATACTTGCAAATAATAGGTTGTGCAAACTAATTTTCTAAGGTGGTTACCGGCCTATACCAAGTAAGTTATAATTAATGTAGCACCATTGCTGATTTTGCAAGTTAACTTTTAATGCCAGTAAAACGTTACCGCTACATACAGGTTACCAATTAATACCAGTGAATAATTATCTAAATGTTGCTGCTTGTTGCCTTTAGTAAAATGCATATAGATACTGAGGTTAAGGGGATGGCAATGTGCCTCAATGGTATTAAATTGTAAGATAACCCCTACACCTCCATTAATCTCAAACAGACGTGCTAAAATTTACAAAACACCTTCCCCTAACATGTTTCGCCAGTAACCTGGCTTTGTCAAAGGGGGCTAAAATCAGTCACTATTGATTAACTGACAAATTGCGGTTAACTTGGTATGATAGGATCTGTAGGTCATATCTAGGTTGGTGACATCCTCCCAGATATAGTGCCTAACTCAATGGGAATACAGGGTGAATGGTAGTTAAACTCATTTCGCTCAAACCCTAATATTATATTAGAAAATTATTAACCAAGCAACCTAAAAACCTACACTAGCAAAATATCCACTGAGACCTTAGAAAAACCAGTGAATTGTTGTAACATGTCATTTAAGAACTATAGTGATAAATTCATCTATAGTTTAATGTTTTTTATATAAGCTTAGTCCTATTGAGCATTTACTTAATACTGGAAATAATCCCCACAGCAGACGATAATTTTAAAAGTTTTTGTCTTTGTGTGTTTGTAATGTATCTTAATAATTTTGAATAAAAGTTAAATTTTAATATTCTAGCTCTAAACTCCACTTAGGAGTCTCATCAAAGTCAATATCCACCAAAAATTCTATCACAGGAATGTGAGTGCTAATTAGATGTACAGGTATACCTCACTTTACAGCGCTTCACTTTACAGCGCTTCGCTAATACAGCGCTTTGTGGAGCTGAAGTTCAACCTCCAAAGATTTTGAAACAGTTCTGTAATCATCGTGATATTGTGAGAAAAGGGGCTGTCACCATTTTGTTATGCGCAGTTCACTCTGTTTACAGCATTACAGTGCAATCTGTGTCTCAGTGGTATAGTCTGACAAATTTTACTACAGTCACTATTTTACAGGTACAGTATTTATTGAATACTGTGCTGTGCTAGTGTTAAACTAAATGCAGCACTATTGCACTTATAATATTTGTTAGTTCAAACATGTTTTTAAACACACTGGCAAGTGAAAAGAAAGCTAAAACTGCCTTGTTTCACTTTAAGGCGGTTTTCACTTTACAGAGGGGCTCCGGTCCCTAACCCGCTGTATGAGCAGGGTATACCTGTACATTTTTTGTCAGTAAAATACTGATTTGTCCTAGGTTTAGCTAGAATCAAGCCTGTGTTTAATCCTGTTTCTCCGCCATGGAGTTTAAATTTGGTTCTTAAGGTTCTGCAAGGGGTTCCGTTTGAACCTTTGCATTCCATAGATATTAAACTTTTATCTTGGAAAGTTCTGTTTTTAGTAGCTATCTCCTCGGTTCGAAGAGTTTCGGCGTTATCTGCTTTACAATGTGATTCCCCTTATCTCATTTTCCATGCAGATAAGGTAGTGTTACGTACCAAACCTGGTTTTCTTCCTAAGGTGGTATCTAATAAAAATATCAATCAGGAAATTGTTGTTCCTTCACTGTGTCCTAATCCTTCTTCAAAGAAGGAAAGTCTTTTACACAATCTTGATGTGGTTCGTGCTTTAAAATTTTATTTACAAGCTACACAGGATTTTCGTCAAACATCTGCTTTGTTTGTGGTCTACTCTGGACAGAGGAGAGGCCAAAAGGATTCGGCAACTTCTCTTTCTTTTTGGCTAAGAAGTATAATCCGCTTAGCTTATGAGACTGCTGGCCAGCAGCCTCCCTAAAGAATTACAGCTCATTCCACTAGAGCGGTAGCTTCCACATGGGCTTTTAAGAATGAGGCTTCTGTTGAACAGATTTGTAAGGTGGCGACTTGGTCTTCGCTTCATACTTTTTCTAAATTCTAAAAATTTGATACTTTTGCTTCTTCGGAGGCTATTTTTGGGAGAAAGGTCTTACAGGCAGTGGTGCCTTCCGTTTAAGCGCCTGCCTTGTCCCTCCCTTCATCCGTGTCCTATAGCTTTGGTATTGGTATCCCACAAGTAATGGATGAATCCGTGGACTGGATACACCATACAAGAGAAAACAAAATTTATGCTTACCTGATAAATTTATTTCTCTTGTGGTGTATCCAGTCCACGGCCCGCCCTGTCATTTTAAGGCAGGTGTTTTTTATTTTTAAACTACAGTCACCACTGCACCCTATAGTTTCTCCTTTATCTTGCTTGTCTTCGGTCGAATGAGTGGGAGTGGCAGTTAGGGGAGGAGCTATATAGACAGCTCTGCTGTGGGTGTCCTCTTGCAGCTTCCTGTTGGGAAGGAGAATATCCCACAAGTAATGGATGAATCTGAGGACTGGATACACCTCAAGAGAAATAAATTTATCAGGTAAGCATAAATTTTGTTTTTATATTAATTGTAATTAATTTAGGTAATTTATTTATAAAGTACAAAAAACAAACCCTAAATTACAGAAAATAATAAAATAATTACAAGTTTTTAAACTAATTACACCTAATCTAATCCCCCTAATAAAATAAAAAGGCCCCCCAAAATAATAAAAAGCCCTACCCTATAATTAAAAGGGCTTTTTGCAGGGCATTGCCCCAAAGTAATCGGCTCTTTTACCTGTAAAAAAAAAGTATAATACCCCCAACATTAAAACCCACCCAATCCCCCCCCCGTTAATAAAACCTAACACCCCTTGAAGATCACCCTACCTTGAGACGTCTTCACCCAACTGGGCCGAAGTCCTCAACGAAGCCGGGCGAAGTGATCCTCCAGACGGGCAGAAGTCTTCATCCAGACGGCATCTTCTATCGTCATCCATCCGGAGCGGAGCAGGTCCATCTTCAAGACATCCGACGCGGAGCATACTCTTCTTTCTTCATCCGACGACTAAATGACGGTACCTTTAAGTGACGTCATCCAAGATGGCGTCCCTTCAATTCCGATTGGCTGATATAATTCTATCAGCCAATCGGAATTGAAGGGACGCCATCTTGGATGACGTCATATAAAGGTACAGTCATTTAGTCGTCGGATAAAGAAAGAAGAGGATGCTCTGCGTCGGATGTCTTGAAGATGGACCCGCTCTGGATGGATGAAGATAGAAGATGCTGTCTGGATGAAGACTTCTGCCCGTCTGGAGGACCTCTTCTTCCCGGCTTGGATGAAGACTTCTGCCCGTATGGAGGACCACTTCGCCTGGCTTCGTTGAGGACTTCAGCCCGGTTGGGTGAAGAAGTCTCAAGGTAGGGTGATCTTCAAGGGGTTAGTGTTAGGTTTTATTAAGGGGGGATTGGGTGGGTTTTAGAGTAGGGTTGGGTGTGTGAATGGTGGGTTTTAGAGCTGCAACAACTAATTGCCATAATCGATAATAATCGATTATGAAAATAGTTGTCAACGAATCTCATAATCGATTAGTTGGTTTGCAATTAGTTGGTCTGTGCACAACACCAGCTGCTTCACTCCAATGAACTCCTGCACATGGTATTGTGTTTTATGGTTATGTCCTTAGCCTAAAGGACGTCTACAGACGTCTACTTTTCAATTTTTCAGGACAGTATACGTTTACAACTACCCCTGGCTTATGTGCAACCCAGATATAATAGTCATCATTTGTATTGTTTATATTAAATCTGGTGATTTGGAACTATGCTTTTCATGATATAGTGCCAAGCTTGTTATTTACACCTTGCCCCTAGATTGATGGGAGTTATTTAAATTGATGTGCACTATTATCTATCTGTTTGCACAATTATTAGCGTATTGCTTGCTATTGCTGATTATATGTACTGTATAAATAAATGTGTAAGGCTTTGTCCTGTTATTGATATACAGTCCTTAGCGCTTTTTGATTTTATTTTTTATTGTTTTTTTTATATTTTTAATAAATTGTAATAATATGTACCAGATTCAACCTTTATAAGTATATATTCGTTATTTTTTGAGCGGACTAGATATTTCCCCTAACCTTATAGCTGGTTATTTACCATTGCATATAGATATTCAAGATATTTTTATGTTAGAGTGAAGTCAAGGGTTACTTTATTGAGAGGCCCCTTGCTAAGGCAGAAAACACTTCGCATTGGTGAAGAGCTAACAAAGATAAATATCCCACTTTGGTGAAATTGGCAAAACCCTGCTTATACACCTCAACAGCCTTTTCTCTGCTGCAGGAAATATAGCTGCAAACAGAGAACCAGCCTTAGCCAGAAGCATGTGGACATGTTGAGATGTTTGCATTTCAATGCAAAGTTTCTGAAAGAGTGAATAACAGAATGTTATTAACAGTGATAGTCTAACTCTTTCTAGTTCTACCTCTTTTCAAACAGTTTGTGGTTTTGTTTAATTATTAAATTGTGCTCTGCTGCATAAAAATTGAAGAAACGTTTGTGTTAATGTAAAGTTTTAGTCTGAAGTTTATATTTGTAACACTCATTATGTGGATTTTATTTAAAACATAGAAAACTATTATTGATTCTCTTTTTATCCGATTAGTCGATTAATCAAAAAAATAATCGGCCGATTAATCGATTATGAAAATAATCGTTAGTTGCAGCCCTAGTGGGTTTTAATGTTGGGGGGGATTGTACTTTTTATTTACAGGTAAAAGAGCTGATTACTTTGTGGCAATGCCCCGCAAAAAGCCCTTTTAAGGGCTATTTGTAATTTAGTATAGGGTAGGGCTTTTTATTATTTTGGGGGGCTTTTTTATTTTATTAGGGGGATTAGATTAGGTGTAATTAGTTTAAAAACTTGTAATTATTTTATTATTTTCTGTAATTTTAGTGTTTGTTTTTTTGTACTTTAGTTTATTTTATTTAATTGTAATTAATTTAATTTAGGTAATTTAATTTATTTATAGTGTAGTGTTAGGTGTAATTGTAACTTAGGTTAGGTTTTATTTTACAGGTACTTTTGTATTTATTTTAGCTAGGTAGTTATTAAATAGTTAACTATTTAATAACTATTGTACCTAGTTAAAATAAATACAAAGTTGCCTGTGAAATAAAAATAAACCCTAAGCTAGCTACAATGTAACTATTAGTTATATTGTAGCTAGCTTAGGGTTTATTTTATAGGTAAGTATTTAGTTTTAAATAGGAATAATTTATTGTAGTAATTTTATTTAGATTTATTTAAATTATATTTAAGTTAGGGGGGTTAGGGTTAGACTTAGGTTTATGGGTTAATATCTTTATTATAGTGGCGGCGACGTTGGGGGCGGCAGATTAGGGGTTAATAAATATAATGTAGATGTTGGCGATGTTAGGGGCAGCAGATTAGGGGGTTCATATGTATAATGTAGGTGGCGGCGGTGTCCGGAGCGGCAGATTAGGGGTTAATAATATAATGCAGGTTTTGGCGATGTCGGGGTCGGCAGATTAAGGGTTAATAAGTGTAAGTTTAGGGGTGTTTAGACTCAGGGTTCATGTTAGGGTGTTAGGTGTAGACATAAAATATATTTCCCCATAGGAATCAATGGGGCTGCGTTAGGAGGTGAACGCTGCTTTTTTTGCAGGTGTTAGTTTTTTTTTTCATCCGGCTCTCCCTGTTGATTCCTATGGGGAAATCGTGCACAAGCACGTTTAGCCAGCTCACCGCTACCGTAAGCAGGGCTGGTATTACAGTGAGATGTGGAGCTAAATTTTGCTCAACGCTCACTTTTCTGCGGCTAACGCCGGGTTTGGAAAAACTCGTAATACCAGCGTTGTTTGTAGGTGAGCGGTGAGCAGAAACTGCTTGTTAGCACCGCACAGCTTTACCGACAAAACTCGTAATCTAGCCGTATGTTTTTTCATCAGGATAAGGCGGTTTTGCGGACTACTTTTAAATTCTTACCTAAGGTTGTGAATTTAACAATATTCATAGAGAAATTGTTGTCCCTTCTTTATGTCCTAATCCTAAGAATTCTTAAGAGAAATCCTTACATTCTTTGGATGTGGTAAGAGCTTTGAAATATTATGTTGAAGCTACTAAAGATTTCAAGAAGACTTCTAGTCTATTTGTTATCTTTTCTGGTTCTAGGAAAGGTCAGAAGGCTTCTGCCATTTTCTTGGCATCTTGGTTAAAGCTTTTGATTCATCAGGCTTATTTGGAGTCTGGTCAAGCCCCGCCTCAGAGTTACAGCTCAATCTACTAGATCAGTCTCTTTGTGGGCTTTTAAGAATGAAGGTTCAGTTGATCTGATTTGCAAAGCAGCAACTTGGTCTTCTTTGCATACATTTACTAAATTCTACCGTTTTGATGTATTTGCTTCTTCAGAAGCAGTTTTTGGTAGAAAAGTTCTTCAGGCAGCTGTTTCAGTTTGATTCCTCTGCTTATGTTTTAAGTGTTTTTCTCTTGTAAGGTGTATCCAGTCCACGGATTCATCCATTACTTGTGGGATATTCTCCTTCCCAACAGGAAGCTGCAAGAGGATCACCCACAGCAGAGCTGTCTATATAGCTCCTCCCCTAACTGCCACCTCCCAGTCATTCTCTTGCAGCTCTCGACAAGGGAAGCAGCTAGAGAGATGTGGTGCATTAATGTAGTTTACCTTCAATCAAAAGTTTATTTTCAAATGGTACCGGAGTTGTACTATTTTAGCCTCAGGCAGAAAGTTGAAGAAGAGTCTGCCTGTGGTCTTTGATGATCTTAGCAGGTTGTAACTAAGATCCATTGCTGTTCTCACACATAACTGAAGAGATGGGTAACTAAAGATGGGGGAAGCGCGTGCAGAGTCTCCTGCTCTGAGGTATGTGCAGTTTTAAATTTTTCTAGAGAAATGATAAGCTAGAAAATGCTGACAATACCGGATTTATTTAAGGTAAGCCTGATTAGTGATTTAATAACGACTGGTATCATGCTTGCTGTAAAGGGTAATATTTTTATTATTTCTCACATTACTGAATAGATATAACGTTTGCTTGAGGTATATAAACGTTTATTTCATATTGGTGATAAAACTTTATTCTGGGGCCCAGTTTTTCCACATGACTGACTAGATTTTGCCTAGGGATAGTTTTTTAAGGCCCTCTCACTGAGAGTACAGGTTGGGAGGGGCCTATTTCCCATTAGTTTTTGCAGCTTGAGACATCCAGCTTCCCTGAAGGAGTCCCCTGAACATATAGGACCTCTCTCTAAGGGGTTTTTGTGCCTTCCAAAGTCGTTGTATGGGCAGGTAGGGCCACAGTAGAGCTGTGGCAGTTTGTTGTGACTGTTTAAAAACGTTTATCGTTTTTTTTTATCTGGTTTTGAAACTAAGGGGTTAATCATCCATTTGCAAGTGGGTGCAATGCTCTCTCAGCCTATTATACACACTGTAAAAATGTCGTAAGATTTACTGCTTTTTTCACTGTTTTGCAGTTTCTGTGATTGTTTTTTTTTCTCTTAAAGGCACAGTACCGTTTTTATTTTTTGCTTGTTCAGTTATTAAAGTGTTTTCCAAGCTTGCTGGTCTCATTACTAGTCTGTTTAAACATGTCTGACATAGAGGAAACTCATTGTTCATTATGTTTAGAAGCCATTGTGGAACCCACTCTTAGAATGTGTACCAAATGCACTGATTTTACTATAGATTTTTTTTTTATTTTTTTTTAAACAATTTAACACTGTAAAGTATAGCATTGAGAAAGGCTATGTATTAGCCGAAAAGCGTTTGTTTTAATTACTTTACCCCAATACTGTACAGTCACTTTAGCCACCTGATGCCGACGTTTCCTGTTATCGGCCAGGAAACAGAAAAGTGACTGTCGGTTTGGTGTTGGTTTTTGCTTTTTGTTTCTATGGTAGTGGGTTAAGTATTTTTTAGGGGTGTTCTACCCTATTTTAACATTTAATATTAAAGTATATAATTTTTATATCTATTTTCACCATTATCTAGTAAGGATGAGTGCTATTTAAGCCCCTGTCTTTTCTGTCTCTCCTCTGTTTATACAAATTTAAAGGGACAGCACCGGAATCTGTTTCACAGATTCTTTTTCCTTACTTAGCATACGTGTGTAGTGCCAGTTAACAATTCCTCTAGACTTCTCATTACTAGTCTGTTTAAACATGTCTGACATAGAGGAAACTCATTGTTCATTATGTTTAGAAGCCATTGTGGAACCCACTCTTAGAATGTGTACCAAATGCACTGATTTTACTATAGATTACAAAGACCATATTCTGGCTTTAAAAAATTTATCACCAAAAGAAATTGACAAGGAGGAAGTTATGCCGTCTAACTAACTCTCCCCACGTGTCGGATCCTATAAATCCCGCTCAGGGGACGCCAAGTACATCTATTGCGCCCATTTCGTATACCTTGCAAGACATGGCGGCAGTTATGAATCATACCCTTACAGAGGTATTATCTAAACTGCCAGGATTGCAAGGAAAGCGAGACAGCTCTGGGACTAGAATAAATACAGAGCTCTCTGACGCTTTGGTAGCTATCTCTGATACACCCTCACAATATAATGAAGCTGAAGCAGGGGAGCTTCAATCTGTGGGTGATTTTTCTGATTCAGGGAAGATACTTCAATCTGATTCTGATATGTCTACAATTAAATTTAAGCTTGAACACCTCCGCGTATTGCTCAGGGAGGTTTTAGCAACTCTGGACGACTGTGACACTATTGTAGTCCCAGAGAAATTATGTAGATTGGATAAATACTATGCAGTACCTACTTACACTGATGTTTTTCCAATCCCTAAAAGGTTTTCTGAAATTATTACTAAGGAATGGGATAGACCAGGTGTACCATTCTCTCCCCCTCCTGTTTTTAAAATGTTTCCTATAGACGCCGCTACACGGGACTTATGGCAGACGGTCCCTAAGGTGGAGGGAGCAGTTTCTACTCTAGCTAAGCGTACCACTATCCCTGTCGAGGACAGTTGTGCTTTTCTACATCCAATGGATAAAAAATTAGAGGGTTACCTTAAAATTTTTATTCAACAAGGTTTTATTCTCCAGCCTCTTGCATGCATTGCCCCAGTCACTGCTGCTGCGGCTTTCTGGTTTGAGTCCCTAGAGGAGGCTCTACAGGTTGAAACCCAGTTGGAAGATATTGACAAGCTTAGGGCCCTTAAGCTAGCCAATTCATTTGTTTCTGATGCCGTTGTTCATTTAACCAAGCTAACGGCTAAAAATTCAGGTTTTGCTATTCAGGTGCATAGGGCGCTATGGCTTAAATCCTGGTCAGCTGACGTGACTTCAAAGTCTAAACTTCTCAACATTCCCTTCAATGGACATATCCTATTCGGGCCTGGACTGAAGGAGATCATTTCTGACATCACTGGAGGAAAAGGTCACGCCCTTCCTCAAGACAGGTCCAACAAATTAAGGACCAAACAGTCTAGTTTTCTTTCATGTAATTAGCAAGAGTCCATGAGCTAGTGACGTATGGGATATACATTCCTACCAGGAGGGGCAAAGTTTCCCAAACCTCAAAATGCCTATAAATACACCCCTCACCACACCCACAATTCATTCATTCAGTTTTACAAACTTTGCCTCCGATGGAGGTGGTGAAGTAAGTTTGTGCTAGATTCTACATTGATATGTGCTCCGCAGCAAGTTGGAGCCCGGTTTTCCTCTCAGCGTGCAGTGAATGTCAGAGGGATGTGAGGAGAGTATTGCCTATTTGAATGCAGTGATCTCCTTCTACGGGGTCTATTTCATAGGTTCTCTGTTATCGGTCGTAGAGATTCATCTCTTACCTCCCTTTTCAGATCGACGATATACTCTTATATATACCATTACCTCTACTGATTCTCGTTTCAGTACTGGTTTGGCTATCTACTATATGTAGATGAGTGTCCTGGGGTAAGTAAGTCTTATTTCTTCTGTTATGTGTGATCAGTCCACGGGTCATCATTACTTCTGGGATATAACTCCTCCCCAACAGGAAATGCAAGAGGATTCACCCAGCAGAGCTGCATATAGCTCCTCCCCTCTACGTCAGTCCCAGTCATTCTCTTGCACCCAACGACTAGATAGGATGTGTGAGAGGACTATGGTGATTATACTTAGTTTTTATGACTTCAATCAAAAGTTTGTTATTTTAAAATAGCACCGGAGCGTGTTATTACTTCTCTGGCAGAGTTTGAGGAAGAATCTGACAGAGATTTTTTACTATGATTTTAACCGGAGTCGTTAAGATCATATTGCTGTTCTCGACCATCTGAGGGAGGTAAAGGCTTCAGATCAGGGGACAGCGGGCAGATGAATCTGCATTGAGGTATGTGGCAGTTTTTATTTTCTGAATGGAATTGATGAGAAAAGCCTGTCATACCGTTAAAATGACATGTATGTATACACTTCAGTATTCTGGGGATGGTATTTCACCGGAACTACTGTGTTAAAGGTCACTAATCCTTTTAATAACTATTCTCATGTTAAACGTTTTTGCTGGAATGTAGAATCGTTTACATTGCTGAGGTACTGTGTGAATAAATATTTGGGCATTATTTTCCACTTGGCAGTTTTTTGCTTTAATTGTGACAGTTTCGTTTCTCTTCACTGCTGTGTGGGAGAGGGAGGGGCCGTTTTTGGCGCTCTTTGCTACGCATCAAAAAATTCCAGTCAGCTACTTTTATATTTCCTGCATGATCCGGTTCATCTCTAACAGATCTCAGGGGTCTTCAAACTTCTTTGAAGGGAGGTAAATTCTCTCAGCAGAGCTGTGAGAATTCTTATAGTGACTGTGTATAAAAAACGTTGTTTTGTTTTTCTTATGTACAAATTTAATTAGTGTTGTTTTTTACTAATGGGAACAAACCTTTGCTAAAAGTTGTGTTGTTTTAAAGTTTGATGCAATAACTGTTTTTCAGTTCATTATTTCAACTGTCATTTAATCGTTAGTACCTCTTTGAGGCACAGTGCGTTTTTTTGCTAAAAAAGATTATAACCAAGTTGTAAGTTTTTTTGCTAGTGTGTTAAACATGTCTGACTCAGAGGAAGATATCTGTGTCATTTGTTCCAATGCCAAGGTGGAGCCCAATAGAAATTTATGTACTAACTGTATTGATGCTACTTTAAATAAAAGTCAATCTGTACAATGTGAACAAATTTCACCAAACAGCGAGGGGAGAGTTATGCCGACTAACTCGCCTCACGCGACAGTACCTGCATCTCCCGCCCGGGAGGTGCGTGATATTTTGGCGCCTAGTACATCTGGGCGGCCATTACAGATAACATTACAAGATATGGCTACTGTTATGACTGAAGTTTTGTCTAAATTACCTGAACTAAGAGGCAAGCGTGATCACTCTGGGGTGAGAACAGAGTGCGCTGACAATGCTAGGGCCATGTCTGATACTGCGTCACAGCTCGCAGAGCATGAGGACGGAGAGCTTCATTCTGTGGGTGACGGTTCTGATCCAAACAGACTGGACTCAGATATTTCAAATTTTAAATTTAAATTGGAGAACCTCCGTGTACTACTAGGGGAGGTCTTAGCAGCTCTCAACGATTGTAACACTGTTGCAATACCAGAGAAACTGTGTAGGTTGGATAAATACTTTGCGGGTACCGGCGAGTACTGACGTTTTTCCTATACCTAAGAGACTAACTGAAATTGTTACTAAGGAGTGGGATAGACCCGGTGTGCCGTTCTCACCCCCTCCAATATTTAGAAAGATGTTTCCAATAGACGCCACCACTCGGGACTTATGGCAAACGGTCCCCAAGGTGGAGGGAGCAGTTTCTACTTTAGCTAAGCGTACCACTATCCCGGTGGAGGATAGCTGTGCTTTCTCAGATCCAATGGATAAAAAATTAGAGGGTTACCTTAAGAAAATGTTTGTTCAACAAGGTTTTATATTACAACCCCTTGCATGTATCGCGCCGATTACGGCTGCGGCAGCATTTTGGATTGAGTCGCTTGAAGAGAACCTTAGTTCCTCTACGCTAGACGACATTACGGACAGGCTTAGAGTCCTTAAACTAGCTAATTCTTTCATTTCGGAGGCCGTAGTACATTTAACCAAACTTACGGCTAAGAACTCAGGATTCGCCATACAGGCACGCAGGGCACTGTGGCTAAAATCCTGGTCAGCTGATGTTACTTCTAAGTCCAAATTACTTAATATACCTTTCAAGGGGCAGTCCTTATTCGGGCCCGGTTTGAAAGAAATTATCGCTGACATTACGGGAGGTAAGGGCCACGCCCTACCTCAAGACAAGGCCAAAGCTAAGGCTAGACAGTCTAATTTTCGTCCCTTTCGGAATTTCAAAACAGGAGCAGCATCAACCTCCACTGCACCAAAACAGGAAGGAGCTGTTGCTCGTTACAGGCAAGGCTGGAAGCCTAACCAGTCCTGGAACAAAAGCAAGCAGGCCAGGAAACCTGCTGCTGCCCCAAAGACAGCATGAACCGAGAGCCCCCGATCCGGGACCGGATCTAGTAGGGGGCAGACTCTCTCTCTTCGCCCAGGCCTGGGCAAGAGATGTTCAGGATCCCTGGGCACTAGAGATCATATCTCAGGGATACCTTCTAGACTTCAAATTATCTCCCCCAAGAGGGAGATTTCATCTGTCAAGGTTGTCAACAAACCAGATAAAGAAAGAAGCGTTTCTACGCTGCGTACAAGATCTGTTAACAATGGGAGTGATCCATCCGGTTCCGTGGTCGGAACAAGGACAAGGGTTCTACTCAAACCTGTTTGTGGTTCCCAAAAAAGAGGGAACTTTCAGGCCAATCTTAGATTTAAAGACTCTAAACAAATTCCTAAGAGTTCCATCGTTCAAAATGGAAACTATTCGGACAATCTTACCCATGATCCAAGAGGGTCAGTACATGACCACAGTGGATTTAAAGGATGCTTACCTTCACATACCGATCCACAAAGATCATCACCGGTATCTAAGGTTTGCCTTCTTAGACAGGCACTACCAGTTTATAGCTCTTCCATTCGGATTGGCTACGGCTCCAAGAATCTTCACAAAGGTTCTGGGTGCCCTTCTAGCGGTACTAAGACCGCGAGGGATTTCGGTAGCTCCGTACCTAGACGACATTCTAATACAAGCTTCAAGCTTTCAAACTGCCAAGTCTCATACAGAGTTAGTTCTGGCATTTCTAAGGTCGCATGGATGGAAAGTGAACGAAAAGAAGAGTTCTCTCTTTCCTCTCACAAGAGTTCCATTCTTGGGGACTCTTATAGATTCTGTAGAAATGAAGATTTACCTGACAGAAGACAGGTTAACAAAACTTCAAAATGCATGCCGCGCCCTTCATTCCATTCAACACCCGTCAGTAGCTCAATGCATGGAGGTGATCGGCTTAATGGTAGCGGCAATGGACATAGTACCTTTTGCACGCCTACACCTCAGACCGCTGCAATTATGCATGCTAAGTCAGTGGAATGGGGATTACTCAGATTTGTCCCCTACTCTGAATCTGAATCAAGAGACCAGAAATTCTCTTCTATGGTGGCTTCATCGGCCACACCTGTCCAGGGGGATGCCATTCAGCAGGCCAGACTGGACAATTGTAACAACAGACGCCAGCCTACTAGGTTGGGGCGCTGTCTGGAATTCTCTGAAGGCTCAGGGACTATGGAATCAGGAGGAGAGTCTCCTTCCAATAAACATTCTGGAATTGAGAGCAGTTCTCAATGCCCTTCTGGCTTGGCCCCAGTTAATAACTCGGGGGTTCATCAGGTTTCAGTCGGACAACATCACGACTGTAGCTTACATCAACCATCAGGGAGGGACAAGAAGCTCCCTAGCAATGATGGAAGTATCAAAGATAATTCGCTGGGCAGAGTCTCACTCTTGCCACCTGTCAGCAATCCACATCCCGGGAGTGGAGAACTGGGAGGCGGATTTCTTGAGTCGCCAGACTCTTCATCCGGGGGAGTGGGAACTTCATCCGGAGGTCTTTGCCCAAATACTTCGACGTTGGGGCACACCAGAGATAGATCTCATGGCGTCTCGCCAGAACGCCAAACTTCCTCGCTACGGGTCCAGATCCAGGGATCCGGGAGCAGTTCTGATAGATGCTTTGACAGCACCTTGGAACTTCAGGATGGCTTATGTGTTTCCACCCTTCCCGCTGCTTCCTCGATTGATTGCCAAAATCAAACAGGAGAGAGCATCAGTAATTCTAATAGCACCTGCTTGGCCACGCAGGACTTGGTATGCAGATCTAGTGGACATGTCATCCTGTCCGCCTTGGTCTCTACCTCTAAGACAGGACCTTCTGATACAGGGTCCATTCAAACATCAAAATCTAACTTCTCTGAAGCTGACTGCTTGGAAATTGAACGCTTGATTTTATCAAAACGTGGTTTTTTCTGAGTCGGTTATTGATACCCTGATTCAGGCTAGGAAGCCTGTTACCAGAAGGATTTACCATAAAATATGGCGGAAATACCTATACTGGTGCGAATCCAAAGGTTACTCCTGGAGTAAGGTTAGGATCGCTAGGATATTGTCTTTTCTACAAGAAGGTTTAGAAAAGGGTTTATCAGCTAGTTCATTAAAGGGACAGATTTCAGCTCTGTCCATCTTGTTACACAGACGTCTATCAGAAAATCCAGACGTCCAGTCCTTTTGTCAGGCTTTAGCTAGGATCAAGCCTGTGTTTAAAGCTGTTGCTCCACCATGGAGTTTAAACTTAGTTCTTAACGTTTTACAGGGTGTTCCGTTTGAACCCCTTCATTCCATTGATATAAAAATGTTATCTTGGAAAGTTCTGTTTTTAATGGCTATTTCCTCGGCTCGAAGAGTCTCTGAGTTATCAGCCTTACATTGTGATTCTCCTTATCTGATTTTTCACTCAGACAAGGTAGTTCTGCGTACTAAACCTGGGTTCTTACCTAAGGTAGTCACTAACAGGAATATCAATCAAGAGATTGTTGTTCCATCCTTGTGTCCAAATCCTTCTTCAAAGAAGGAACGTCTTCTACACAATCTGGATGTAGTTCGTGCCCTCAAGTTCTACTTGCAGGCAACTAAAGATTTTCGCCAAACTTCTTCCCTGTTTGTCGTTTATTCTGGACAGAGGAGAGGTCAAAAAGCTTCTGCTACCTCTCTCTCTTTTTGGCTTCGTAGCATAATACGTTTAGCCTATGAGACTGCTGGACAGCAGCCTCCTGAAAGAATTACAGCTCACTCCACTAGAGCTGTGGCTTCCACTTGGGCCTTTAAGAATGAGGCCTCTGTTGAACAGATTTGCAAGGCTGCAACTTGGTCTTCGCTTCATACTTTTTCCAAATTTTACAAATTTGACACTTTTGCTTCTTCGGAGGCTATTTTTGGGAGAAAGGTTCTTCAGGCAGTGGTTCCTTCTGTATAATGAGCCTGCCTATCCCTCCCGTCATCCGTGTACTTTTGCTTTGGTATTGGTATCCCAGAAGTAATGATGACCCGTGGACTGATCACACATAACAGAAGAAAACATAATTTATGCTTACCTGATAAATTCCTTTCTTCTGTTGTGTGATCAGTCCACGGCCCGCCCTGTTTTAAGGCAGGTAAATATCTTTTAAATTATACTCCAGTCACCACTTCACCCTTGGTTACTCCTTTCTCGTTGATTCTTGGTCGAATGACTGGGACTGACGTAGAGGGGAGGAGCTATATGCAGCTCTGCTGGGTGAATCCTCTTGCATTTCCTGTTGGGGAGGAGTTATATCCCAGAAGTAATGATGACCCGTGGACTGATCACACAACAGAAGAAAGGAATTTATCAGGTAAGCATAAATTATGTTTTTCTGTGACACTCCTAGCTATGGTTGGGCACTTTGTTTATAAAGTTCTAAATATATGTATTCAAACATTTATTTGCCTTGACTCAGAATGTTCAACTTTCCTTATTTTCAGACAGTCAGTTTCATATTTGGGATAATGCATTTTAATTTAACATTTTTTCTTACCTTAAAATTTGACTTTTTCCCTGTGGGCTGTTAGGTTCGCGGGGGCTGAAAATGCTTCATTTTATTGCGTCATTTTTGGCGCAAAAATTCTATTTCCGTTTCCGGCGTCATACGTGTCGCCGGAAGTTGCGTCATTTTTTGACGTTATTTTGCGCCAAAAATGTCGGCGTTCCGGATGTGGCGTCATTTTTGGCGCCAAAAAGCATTTAGGCGCCAAATAATGTGGGCGTCTTATTTGGCGCAAAAAAATATGGGCGTCACTTTTGTCTCCACATTATTTAAGTCTCATTTTTTATTGCTTCTGGTTGCTAGAAGCTTGTTCTTTGGCATTTTTTCCCATTCCTGAAACTGTCATTTAAGGAATTTGATCAATTTTGCTTTATATATATATGTTGTTTTTTCTCTTACATATTGCAAGATGTCTCACGTTGCATCTGAGTCAGAAGATACTACAGGAAAATCGCTGTCAAGTGCTGAATCTACCAAAGCTAAGTGTATCTGCTGTAAACTTTTGGTAGCTATTCCTCCAGCTGTTGTTTGTATTGATTGTCATGACAAACTTGTTAAAGCAGATAATATTTCCTTTAGTAAAGTACCATTGCCTGTTGCAGTTCCTTCAACATCTAAGGTGCAGAATGTTCCTGATAATATAAGAGATTTTGTTTCTGAATCCATAAAGAAGGCTATGTCTGTTATTTCTCCTTCTAGTAAACGTAAAAAATCTTTTAAAACTTCTCTCCCTACAGATGAATTTTTAACTGAACATCATTCTGATTCTGATGATTCCTCTGGTTCAGAGGATTCTGTCTCAGAGGTTGATGCTGATAAATCTTCATATTTATTTAAAATGGAATTTATTCGTTCTTTACTTAAAGAAGCCCTAATTGCTTTAGAAATAGAGGATTCTGGTCCTCTTGATACTAAATCTAAACGTTTAAATAAGGTTTTTAAAACTCCTGTAGTTATTCCAGAAGTTTTTCCTGTCCCTGATGCTATTTCTGCAGTAATTTCCAAAGAATGGGATAATTTGGGTAATTCATTTACTCCTTCTAAACGTTTTAAGCAATTATATCCTGTGCCGTCTGACAGATTAGAATTTTGGGACAAGATCCCTAAAGTTGATGGGGCTATTTCTACCCTTGCTAAACGTACTACTATTCCTACGTCAGATGGTACTTCGTTTAAGGATCCTCTAGATAGGAAAATTGAGTCCTTTCTAAGAAAAGCTTATCTGTGTTCAGGTAATCTTCTTAGACCTGCTATATCTTTGGCTGATGTTGCTGCAGCTTCAACTTTTTGGTTGGAAACTTTAGCGCAACAAGTAACACATCGTGATTCTCATGATATTATTATTCTTCTTCAACATGCTAATAATTTTATCTGTGATGCCATTTTTGATATTATCAGAGTTGATGTCAGGTTTATGTCTCTAGCTATTTTAGCTAGAAGAGCTTTATGGCTTAAAACTTGGAATGCTGATATGGCTTCTAAATCAACTTTACTTTCCATTTCTTTCCAGGGTAACAAATTATTTGGTTCTCAGTTGGATTCCATTATTTCAACTGTTACTGGTGGGAAAGGAACTTTCTCCAACATAGGTGTGTCCGGTCCACGGCGTCATCCTTACTTGTGGGATATTCTCTTCCCCAACAGGAAATGGCAAAGAGCCCAGCAAAGCTGGTCACATGATCCCTCCTAGGCTCCGCCTACCCCAGTCATTCTCTTTGCCGTTGTACAGGCAACATCTCCACGGAGATGGCTTAGAGTTTTTTAGTGTTTAACTGTAGTTTTTCATTATTCAATCAAGAGTTTGTTATTTTCAAATAGTGCTGGTACGTACTATTTACTCAGAAACAGAAAAGAGATGAAGAATTCTGTTTGTATGAGGAAAATGATTTTAGCAACCGTAACTAAAATCCATGGCTGTTCCACACAGGACTGTTGAGAGCAATTAACTTCAGTTGGGGGAACAGTGCGCAGTCTCTTACTGCTTGAGGTATGACACATTCTAACAAGACGATGTAATGCTGGAAGCTGTCATTTTCCCTATGGGATCCGGTAAGCCATGTTTATTACGATTGTAAATAAGGGCTTCACAAGGGCTTATTTAAACTGTAGACTTTTTCTGGGCTAAATCGATTGATTATTAACATATATTTAGCCTTGAGGAATCATTTTATATGGGTATTTTGATATAATAATATCGGCAGGCACTGTTTTAGACACCTTATTCTTTAGGGGCTTTCCCAAAGCATAGGCAGAGTCTCATTTTCGCGCCGGTGTTGCGCACTTGTTTTTGAGAGGCATGGCATGCAGTCGCATGTGAGAGGAGCTCTGATACTTATAAAAGACTTCTGAAGGCGTCATTTGGTATCGTATTCCCCTTTGGGTTTGGTTGGGTCTCAGCAAAGCAGATACCAGGGACTGTAAAGGGGTTTAAAGCTTAAAACGGCTCCGGTTCCGTTATTTTAAGGGTTAAAGCTTCCAAAATTGGTGTGCAATATTTTCAAAGCTTTAAGACGCTGTGGTGAAAATTTGGTGAATTTTGAACAATTCCTTCATGTTTTTTCGCAATTGCAGTAATAAAGTGTGTTCAGTTTAAAATTTAAAGTGACAGTAACGGTTTTATTTTAAAACGTTTTTTGTACTTTCTGTTCAAGTTTATGCCTGTTTAACATGTCTGAACTACCAGATAGACTGTGTTCTGAATGTGGGGAAGCCAGAATTCCTATTCATTTAAATAAATGTGATTTATGTGATAATGACAATGATGCCCAAGATGATTCCTCAAGTGAGGGGAGTAAGCATGGTACTGCATCATTCCCTCCTTCGTCTACACGAGTCTTGCCCACTCAGGAGGCCCCTAGTACATCTAGCGCGCCAATACTCCTTACTATGCAACAATTAACGGCTGTAATGGATAATTCTGTCAAAAACATTTTAGCCAAAATGAACCCTTGTCAGCGTAAGCGTGGCTGCTCTGTTTTAGTTACTGAAGAGCATGACGACGCTGATATTAATATCTCTGAAGGGCCCCTAACCCAATCTGAGGGGGCCAGGGAGGTTTTGTCTGAGGGAGAAATTACTGATTTAGGGAACATTTCTCAGCAGGCTGAATCTGATGTGATTACATTTAAATTTAAATTGGAACATCTCCGCATTTTGCTTAAGGAGGTATTATCCACTCTGGATGATTGTGAAAATTTAGTCATCCCAGAGAAACTATGTAAAATGGACAAGTTCCTAGAGGTGCCGGGGCTCCCAGAAGCTTTTCCTATACCCAAGCGGGTGGCGGACATTGTTAATAAAGAATGGGAAAGGCCCGGTATTCCTTTCGTCCCTCCCCCCATATTTAAAAAATTGTTTCCTATGGTCGACCCCAGAAAGGACTTATGGCAGTCAGTCCCCAAGGTCGAG
>NW_026511033.1:0-51978 GCF_027579735.1 Bombina bombina | reverse complement strand
GGCGCACCTGTTTGGAAGCACCCACTAAATTAACCCTAAATTACATAAAATAATAAAATACAAATTATAACTAAAATAAAAAATCCTAACAGTACTGAGATTAAATTAAAATAAATAATAATCTAAAATTACCAAAAATAAAAAAGTCTAACATTACAGAAAATAATAAACCAAATTATCCAAAATAAAAAACTAAACCTAATCCCTATGAAATCCCTAGGTATATATTTTTATTTTTGATAATTTGGTTTATTATTTTATGTAATGTTAGACTTATTTATTTTTTGTAATCTTAGATTTTTTTAACCCCTTAAGGACAAGACCATTTTTAAATTGTCTTACCCTTAAGGACCAGGGCTATTTTTACATTTCTGCGGTGTTTGTGTTTAGCTGTAATTTTCCTCTTACTCATTTACTGTACCCACACATATTATATACCTTTTTTCTCGCCATTAAATGGACTTTCTAAAGATACCATTATTTTCATCACCCTATAATATAAAAAGCCAAGTGTGTTTGTCCGAAGCTGTCATGCGCAGTAGAGGCAGCACAAGGACAAACACCTGGCCTTGACATTCTGTTTGCTGTGAAAGTGGGCGTGGCCATCTGGAGTGTGGGAGTGGTCAATGTGATCATGGGCGTGGTCGGGCGTGACCGGGCATGGGGGAGTGGCCGGATGCGGTCAGCGCGAGAGAGGGGAGAGAAATAGAAAGAGAGGGGAGAGACAAAGAGATAGGAAAGAGCTAAAGAGAGAGGGAAGATCAGAAGAGAGGGGAAACTACAGAAGAGAGGGGGGAGAGAGCAAAATAGAAGGGAAAGAGCAAAAGATAGGGGAAGAGCAAAAGAGAGGGAAGAGAGAGCAAAAGAGAGGGGAGAGAGACAGAGCAAAAGAGAGGGGAGAGAGAGAGAGCAAAAGAGAGGGAGAGAGAGAACAAAAGAGGGATGGAGAGCAAGAGAAAAAGAGAGGGATGGAGAGAGAGAGCAAAAAATAGAGGGGGGGAGAGAGAGCGCAAAAGAGAGGGGGAGAGAGAGAGCCCAAAAGAGAGGGGGAGAGAGCGCAAAAGGAGGGAGAGAGAGTGCAAAAGAGAGGGGGAGAGAGAGCAAGCAAAAGATGGGGGAGAGAGAGCACGCAAAAGAGGGGGGAAGAGAGAGAGCGCAAAAGAGAGAGAACGCAAAGAGAGGGGGGAGAGAGAGAGAGTGTAAAAGAGAGGGGGGAGAGAGCAAAAGAGAGGGGGGGAGAAAGCAAAGAGAGGGGGAGAGAGGGAGCAAAATAGAGGAGGGAGAGAGTAAAAGAGAGGTGGAGCGAGAGAGAGAGAGATCGCAAAAGAGAGGGGGAGAGAGCACAAAAAAGAGGGGAGAGAGCGCAAAAGAGAAGGGGAGAGAGAGCAAAAGAGAGGGGGGGGGAGAGAGAGCAAAAGAGAGGGGGGAGAGAGAGAGCATAAGAGAGGTGGAGCGAGAGAGAGCTCAAAAGAGTGGGGGAGAGAGCACAAAAGAGAGGGGAGAGAGAGAGCAAGGGGTGGGACCACTGTACTGCAAAAAATGGCCCATGTGAACGGGCTTTAGGACTAGTATCTTATAATTTACTATAAAAATATATAAAATATGTTGAAAAAATTGAAAAAAAATCCACAATTTTTCTAACTTTGACCCCCAAAATCTGTTACACATCTACAACCACCAAAAAACAACCATGCTAAATAGTTTCAAAATGTTGTCCCGAGTTTAGAAATACCAAATGCTTACATGTACTTTGCTTTTTTTGCAAGTTATAGGGCAATAAATACAAGTAGCACTTTGTTATTTCCAAACCATTTTTTTCAAAATTAGCGATAGTTACATTGGAACACTGATATCTGTCAGGAATCCCTGAATATTCCTTGACATGCATATAACATAATTTATGTAAGAACTTACCTGATAAATTCATTTCTTTCATATTAGCAAGAGTCCATGAGCTAGTGACGTATGGGATATACATTCCTACCAGGAGGGGCAAAGTTTCCCAAACCTAAAAATGCCTATAAATACACCCCTCACCACACCCACAATTCAGTTTAACGAATAGCCAAGAAGTGGGGTGATAAGAAAAAAGTGCGAAAGCATATAAAATAAGGAATTGGAATAATTGTGCTTTATACAAAAAAATCATAACCAACACAAAAAAGGGTGGGCCTCATGGACTCTTGCTAATATGAAAGAAATGAATTTATCAGGTAAGTTCTTACATAAATTATGTTTTCTTTCATGTAATTAGCAAGAGTCCATGAGCTAGTGACGTATGGGATAATGACTACCCAAGATGTGGATCTTTCCACGCAAGAGTCACTAGAGAGGGAGGGATAAAATAAAGACAGCCAATTCCTGCTGAAAATAATCCACACCCAAAATAAAGTTTAATGAAAAACATAAACAGAAGATTCAAACTGAAACCGCTGCCTGAAGTACTTTTCTACCAATAACTGCTTCAGAAGAAGAAAATACATCAAAAATGGTAGAATTTAGTAAAAGTATGCAAAGAGGACCAAGTTGCTGCTTTGCAAATCTGATCAACCGAAGCTTCATTCCTAAACGCCCAGGAAGTAGAAAACTGACCTAGTAGAATGAGCTGTAATCCTTTGAGGCGGAGTTTTACCCGACTCGACATAGGCATGATGAATTAAAGATTTCAAACCAAGATGCCAAAGAAATGGCAGAAGCTTTCTGGCCTTTTCTAGAACCGGAAAGATAACAAAATAGACTAGAAGTTCTTTCGGAAAGACTTAGTAGCTTCAACATAATATTTCAAAGCTCTAACAACATCCAAAGAATGCAACGATTTCTCCTTAGAATTCTTAGGATTAGGACATAATGAAGGAACCACAAATTTCTCTACTAATGTTGTTGGAATTCACAACCTTAGGTAAAAATTCAAAAGAAGTTCGCAACACCGCCTTATCCTGATGAAAAATCAGAAAAGGAGACTCACAAGAAAGAGCAGATAATTCAGAGACTCTTCTGGAAGAAGAGATCGCCAAAAGGAACAAAACTTTCCAAGAAAGTAATTTAATGTCCAATGAATGCATAGGTTCAAACGGAGGAGCTTGAAGAGCTCCCAGAACCAAATTCAAACTCCAAGGAGGAGAAATTGACTTAATGACAGGTTTTATACGAACCAAAGCTTGTACAAAACAATGAATATCAGGAAGAATAGCAATCTTTCTGTGAAAAAGAACAGAAAGAGCAGAGATTTGTCCTTTCAAAGAACTTGCGGATAAACCTTTATCTAAACCATCCTGAAGAAACTGTAAAATTCTCGGAATTCTAAAAGAATGCCAGAAAAATGATGAGAAAGACACCAAGAAATATAAGTCCTTCCAGACTCTATAATATATCTCTCCTGGATACAGATTTACGAGCCTGTAACATAGTATTAATCACAGAGTCAGAGAAACCTCTTTGACCAATGAATCAAGCGTTCAATCTCCATACCTTTAAATTTAAGGATTTGAGATCCTGATGAAAAAAGGACCTTGCGACAGAAGGTCTGGTCTTAGCGTAAGAGTCCACGGATGGCAAGAGGCCATCCGGACAAGATCCGCATACCAAAACCTGTGAGGCCATGCCGGAGCTATCAGCAGAACAAACGAGCATTCCTTCAGAATCTTGGAGATTACTCTTGGAAGAAGAACTAGAGGCGGAAAGATATAGGCAGGATGATACTTCCAAGGAAGTGATAATGCATCCACTGCTTCCGCCTGAGGATCCGGGATCTGGAAAGATACCTGGGAAGTTTCTTGTTTAGATGAGACGCCATCAGATCTATTTCTGGAAGCTCCCACATTTTGAACAATCTGAAGAAATACCTCTGGGTGAAGAGACCATTCGCTTCGGATGCAACGTTTGGCGACTGAGATAATCCGCTTCCCAATTGTCTATACCTGGGATATGAACCGCAGAGATTAGACAGGAGCTGGATTCCGCCCAAACCAGAATTCGAGATACTTCTTTCATAGCCAGAGGACTGTGAGTCCCTCCTTGATGATTGATGTATGCCACAGTAGTGACATTGTCTGTCTGAAAACAAATGAACGATTCTCTCTTCAGAAGAGGCCAAGACTGAAGAGCTCTGAAAATTGCACGGAGTTTCAAAATATTGATCGGTAATCTCACCTCCTGAGATTCCCAAACTCCTTGTGCCGTCAGAGATCCCCACACAGCTCCCCAACCTGTGAGACTTGCATCTGTTGAAATTACAGTCCAGGTCGGAAGCACAAAAGAAGCCCCCTGAATTAAACGATGGTGATCTGTCCACCACGTTAGAGTGTGTCGTACAATCAGTTTTAAAGATATTAATTGAGATATCTTTGTGTAATCCCTGCACCATTGATTCAGCATACAGAGCTGAAGAGGTCGCATGTGAAAACGAGCAAAGGGATCGCGTCCGATGCAGCAGTCATAAGACCTAGAATTTCCATGCATAAGGCTACCGAAGGGAATGATTGTGACTGAAGGTTTCGACAAGCTGAAATCAATTTTAGACTTCTCTTGTCTGTCAAAGACAGAGTCATGGACACTGAATCTATCTGGAAACCCAGAAAGGTTACCCTTGTCTGAGGAATCAATGAACTTTTAGTGAATTGATCCGCCAACCATGATCTTGAAGAAACAACACAAGTCGATTCGTATGAGATTCTGCTAAATGTAAAGACTGAGCAAGTATCAAGATATCGTCCAAATAAGGAAATACCACAATACCCTGTTCTCTGATTACAGACAGAAGGGCACCGAGAACCTTTGTAAAAATTCTTGGAGCTGTAGCTAGGCCAAACGGCAGAGCCACAAACTGGTAATGCTTGTCCAGAAAAGAGAATCTCAGGAACTGATAATGATCTGGATGAATCGGAATATGCAGATATGCATTCTGTAAATCTATTGTGGACATATAATGCCCTTGCAGAACAAAAGGCAAGATAGTCCTTACAGTTACCATTTTGAACGTTGGTATCCTTACATAACGATTCAATATTTTTAGATCCAGAACTGGTCTGAAGGAATTCTCCTTCTTTGGTACAATGAAGAGATTTGAATAAAACCCATCCCCTGTTCCAGAACTGGAACTGGCATAATTACTCCAGCCAACTCTAGATCTGAAACACAATTCAGAAATGCTTGAGCTTTCACTGGATTTACTGGGACACGGGAAAGAAAAAAATCTCTTTGCAGGAGGTCTCATCTTGAAACCAATTCTGTACCCTTCTGAAACAATGTTCTGAATCCAAAGATTGTGAACAGAATTGATCCAAATTTCTTTGAAAAAACGTAACCTGCCCCCTACCAGCTGAGCTGGAATGAGGGCCGCACTTCATGTGGACTTAGAAGCTGGCTTTGCTTTTCTAGAAGGCTTGGATTTATTCCAGACTGGAGATGGTTTCCAAACTGAAACTGCTCCTGAGGATGAAGGATCAGGCTTTTGTTCTTTGTTGAAACGAAAGGAACGAAAACGATTATTAGCCCTGTTTTTACCCTTAGATTTTTATCCTGTGGTAAAAAAGTTCCTTTCCCACCAGTAACAGTTGAGATAATAGAATCCAACTGAGAACCAAAATAATTTGTTACCCTGGAAAGAAATGGAAAGTAGAGTTGATTTAGAAGCCATATCAGCATTCCAAGTCTTAAGCCATAAAGCTCTTCTAGCTAAAATAGCTAGAGACATAAACCTGACATCAACTCTGATAATATCAAAAATGGCATCACAGATAAAATTATTAGCATGTTGAAGAAGAATAATAATATTATGAGAATCATGATCTGTTACTTGTTGCGCTAAAGTTTCCAACCAAAAAGTTGAAGCTGCAGCAACATCAGCCAATGATATAGCAGGTCTAAGAAGATTACCTGAACACAGATAAGCTTTTCTTAGAAAGGATTCAATTTTCCTATCTAAAGGATCTTTAAACGAAATACCATCTGACGTAGGAATAGTAGTACGTTTAGCAAGGGTAGAAATAGCCCCATCAACTCTAGGGATTTTGTCCCCAAAATTCTAATCCGTCAGACGGCACAGGATATAATTGCTTAAAACGTTTAGAAGGAGTAAATGAATTACCCAATTTATCCATTCTCTGGAAATTACTTCAGAAATAGCACTAGGAACAGGAAAAACTTCTGGAATAACCACAGGAGATTTAAAGACCTTATCTAAACGTTTAGAATTAGTATCAAGAGGACCAGAATCCTCAATTTCTAAAGCAATTAGTACTTCTTTAAGTAAAGAACGAATAAATTCCATTTTAAATAATATGAAGATTTATCAGCATCAATCTCTGAGACAGAATCCTCTGAACCAGAAGAGTCATCAGAATCAGAATGATGATGTTCATTTAAAAATTCATCTGTATAAAGAGAAGTTTTAAAAGATTTTTATGTTTACTAGAAGGAGGAATAACAGACATAGCCTTCTTGATGGATTCAGAAACAAAATCTCTTATGTTATCAGGAACATTCTGAACATTAGATGTTGATGGAACTGCAACAGGTAATGGTACATTACTAAAGGAAATATTATCTGCATTAACAAGTTTGTCATGACAATTAATACAAACAACAGCTGGAGGAATAGCTACCAAAAGTTTACAGCAGATACACTTAGCTTTGGTAGTTCCAGCACCAGACAGCGATTTTCCTGAAGTATCTTCTGACTCAGATGCAACGTGAGACATCTTGTAATATGTAAGAGAAAAAACAACATATAAAGCAAAATTGATCAAATTCCTTAAATGACAGTTTCAGGAATGGGAAAAAATGCCAATGAACAAGCTTCTAGCAACCAGAAGCAAAGAAAAAATGAGACTTAAATAATGTGGAGACAAAAGAGACGCCCATATTTTTTAGCGCCAAATAAGACGCCCACATTATTTGGCGCCTAAATGCTTTTTGGCGCCAAAAATGACGCCACATCCGGAACACCGACATCTTTGGCGCAAAAGAACGTCAAAAATGACGCAACTTCCGGCGACACGTATGACGCCAGAAACAAAAAAGATATTTTGCGCCAAAAAAGTCCGCGCCAAGAATGACGCAATAAAATGAAGCATTTTCAGCCCCCGCGAGCCTAACAGCCCACAGGGAAAAAAGTCAAATTTTTAAGGTAAGAAAAAATAATTGATTCAAGTGCATTATCCCAAATATGAAACTGACTGTCTGAAAATAAGGAATGTTGAACATCCTGAGTCAAGGCAAATAAATGTTTGAATACATATATTTAGAACTTTATAAACAAAGTGCCCAACCATAGCTTAGAGTGTCACAAAAATAAGACTTACTTACCCCAGGACACTCATCTACATGTTTGTAGAAAGCCAAACCAGTACTGAAACGAAAATCAGCAGAGGTAATGGTATATATAAGAGTATATCGTCGATCTGAAAAGGGAGGTAAGAGATGAATCTCTACGACCGATAACAGAGAACCTATGAAATAGACCCTGTAGAAGGAGATCACTGCATTCAAATAGGCAATACTCTCCTCACATCCTCTGACATTCACTGCACGCTGAGAGGAAAACCGGGCTCCAACCTGCTGCGGAGCGCATATCAACGTAGAATCTAGCACAAACTTACTTCACCACCTCCATAGGAGGCAAAGTTTGTAAAACTGAATTGTGGGTGTGGTGAGGGGTGTATTTATAGGCATTTTAAGGTTTGGGAAACTTTGCCCCTCCTGGTAGGAATGTATATCCCATACGTCACTAGCTCATGGACTCTTGCTAATTACATGAAAGAAATATATATATATATATATATATATATATATATATATATATATATATATATATAGTAGACAAACCAAAGTATTGATTTAGGCCCATTTTGGTATATTTCATGCCACCATTTCACTGCCAAATGCGATCAAATAAACAAAATTGTTCACAAACTTTTTCACAAAATGTAGGTTTTTCACTAAAATTATTTACAATTACAATTATGGCACAAATGGTGGTAAATGCTTCTCTGGGATCCCCTTTTTCAGTAATAGCAGACATATATGGCTCTGAAGTTACTTATTGGTAATTAGAAAGCTGCTAAATGTTGCTGCGCACCACATGTGTATTATGCCCAACAGTGAAGGTGTTAATTAGGGAGCTTGTAGGGTTAATTGTAGCTTTAGTGTAGTGTAGTAGACATCCCAAAGTATTGATCTAGGCCCATTTTGATATATTTCATACCACAATTTTACCGCCAAATGCGATCAAATAAAAAAAATGCTCACTTTTTCACAAACTTTAGGTTTAACACTGAAATTATTTACAAACAGCTTGTGCAATTATGCCACAAATGGTTGTAAATGCTTCTCTGGGATCCCCTTTGTTCAGAAATAGCAGACATATATGACTTTGGCATTGCTCTTGGTAATTAGAAGGCTGCTAAATGCCGTTGCGCACCACACTTGTATTATGCTCAGCAGTGAAGGGGTTAATTAGGTAGCTCGTAGGATTAATTTTAGCTTTAGTGTAGAGACCAGCCTCCCACCTGACACATTCCACCCCCTGATCCCTCTCTAACCCCTCTCATACAGCTTTTTTCCCTCCCCTACCCCACAATTGTCCCCGTCATCTTAAGTACTAGCAGAAAGTCTGCCAGTACTAAAATAAAAGGCTTTTTTTATTTTTTTTTTTTTTAATAAAAAAATATACATTCTGCTGTGTAGGATCCCCCCTTAGCCCCCAACCTCCCTGATCCCCCCCAAACAGCTCTCTAACCCTCCCCCTCAACCTTATTGTCCGCAATATTGGGTACTTGCAGCTGTTTGCCAGTACCCAGTTTGCATACAAATTTTTTTTATTTTTTTTTCTGTAGTGTAGCTTCCCCCCTCAATAACCAATCCCCACCCCTCCCAGATCCCTTAGATAGAAAATGCCCCCCCCCCTCTTCTCTCCCTCCTTCCCTTTACACTGTTCCATAGTGTAGGGCTCCCACCCGCTCCCGTCTTGTGCGTGCTGCCGCCTCCGCCACCATGCACGCGCCCAGGATCGCTTCCAGTTGCTTTAAACCACTAACAACATACAGGGTACATCGTTTGTGTCTGATGTACCCTGTACGACGTGTGTCATTACTGGGTTAAGTAATGTTAGCTTTTTTATTTTAATTGTAATTTTGTATTTTGTAATTTAGGTAATTGGGGTTAATTGGGGTTAATTTAGGGGGTGTTAGGTTAGGGGACTTAGTAAGTTAATTAGTTATTTGCGTTGTGGTGGTTTGGCGGACTAGGGGTTACTAGATTTATTAGGATTATTGCGTTGTGTGGGTTTAGCGGATTAGGGGTTAATAGTTTTATTAGGTTTATTGCATTGTGGGTTAATGGCGGATTAGGGGTTAATAGTTTTATTAGGTTTATTGCAATGTGGGTTAATGGCGGATTAGGGGTTAATATACTTTATTAGTTATTGCGGTGGGGGTTGTCGGTTTACTATGTGATACCGATTTGCGACGCGGTTCTATGTTAGCTTATGGGAGTTAAAATTGCGGGCGACGGGTGAAATATACGCGCCCCAATTATATGTGGCACTGTATATGTGTTTCCCAAACCACGTAAAAACTGGCGTCGCCAGATTTTGTGGGCGACGCCGTATATGTAATCTTGCCCCTGGTATTCCACTTTAACCACCTACTAACCCAATGATTCACCTTAAAACACTAACAAAAATATGAGTGAGCTGCTTTTATAAGACAAGTATCACAAAGAAAAATGTGTTTATTTGAGAGGGTAGACGGAAACTCATTTACAATCTAGAAAATGGCTGCTTTTCAGAGTCTTCACAGAATAAAACAAGTTAAGCCTTTTTATTTCAAAAGTACTTCTTGAAGGGACATGCAACCCAAACTTTTTATTTCATAATTCACATAAAGCATGCAATTTTAAACAACTTTTCAATTGACCTATTTTATCAAATTTGCTTTTTCTCTCTCCTTTGTTGAAAAGTATACCTAGGCAGGTTTAGGAGCTGGGAAGCAAGCAGTTGATTGGTGGCTGCACACACATACCTCTTGCCGTTGGCTTACCAATGTGCTCAGCTAGCTCCCAATATTGCCTTGCTGCACCTTCAACAAAGTATACCAACAGACTGAAGCAAAAATGATAGTAGGAATAAATTGAACAGTTGTTTACAAATATATGCTCTATCTGAATAAATCATGAAAGAAAAAAATTGTTAAACAAAAAGAAAAATGATTACAAAAAAGTTGAGTGGTTCAGGCACTGCTGTAGTAAGAATCCCAACTAATGTATTCCATAGGAGCTACAAAACACAGTCATGACAGTATCCTATGAAAGCTGCTATTATACGTGACAGCCCACAGTGCTCCAATAAAATTCCCCACATTTCCTGTAGCGACACCTAAAGGCACAACTAAAATATTACTATGGCCTAGATTTCAATCCACCTTAATGGTCTTCCAATATTTATCGAATGGGTTATTTTATGGGATTTTTAAATACTATCGCCTAGATTTAGAGTTCTGTGTTAGCCGTCAAAACCAGCGTTAAGGGGTCCTAACGCTGGTTTTGGCCGCCCGCTTGTATTTAGAGTCAGTCAGGAAAGGGTCTAACGCTCACTTTCCAGCCGCGGCTTTTCCATACCGCAGATCCCCTTATGTCAATTGCGTATCCTATCTTTTCAATGGGATCTTTCTAACGCTGGTATTTAGAGTCTTGGCTGAAGTGAGCATTAGAAATCTAACGACAAGACTCCAGCCGCAGAAAAAAGCCAGGAGTTAAGAGCTTTCTGAGCTAACGCCGGTTCATAAAGCTCTTAACTACTGTGCTCTAAAGTACACTAACACCCATAAACTACCTATGTACCCCTAAACCAAGGCCCCCCCACATCGCCGCCACTCTATTAAATTTTTTTAACCCCTAATCTGCCGACCATACACCGCCGCAACCTACATTATCCCTATGTACCCCTAATCTGCTGCCCATAACATCGCCGACCCCTATATTATATTTATTACCCCCTAATCTGCCCCCCTCAACATCGCTGCTACCTATCTACAATTATTAACCCCTAATCTGCCGACCGGACCTCACCGCTATTATAATAAATGTATAAACCCCTAATCCGCCTCACTCCCGCCTCAAAAACCCTAAAAAAAAATAGTATTAACCCCTAATCTGCCCTCCCTAACATCGCAGACACCTAACTTCAAGTATTAACCCCTAATCTGCCTACAGGACCTCGCCGCTACTCTAATAAATGGATTAACCCCTAAAGCTAAGTCTAACCCTAACACTAACACCCCCCTAAATTAAATATAATTTAAATCTAACGAAATAAAATAAATCTTATTAAATAATTGATTCCTATTTAAAGCTAAATACTTACCTGTAAAATAAACCCTAATGATTATATTGTAGCTATTTTAGGATTAATATTGTATTTATTTTAACCAGGTACAATAGCTATTAAATAGTTAATAACTATTTAATAGTTACCTAGTTAAAATAATTACAAAATTACCTGTAAAATAAATCCTAACCTAAGTTACAATTAAACCTAACACTACACTATCAATGAATTAATTAAATAAACTATCTACAATTATCTACAATTACATCAACTAAACTAAATAAAAAACAAACAAACATTAAATTACAAAAAATAAAAAAAAGATTACAAGAATTTTAAACTAATTACACCTACTCTAAGCCCCCTAAAAAAATAACAAAGCCCCCAAAATAAAAAAATACCCTACCCTATTCTAAAATAAATATTTTACAGCTCTTTTACCTTACCAGCCCTTAAAAGGGCCTTTTGCGGGGCATGCCCCAAAGAATTCAGCTCTTTTGCCTGTAAAAAAACATACAATACCCCCCCAACATTACAACCCACCACCCACATAACCCTTATCTAACCCAAACCCCCCTTAAAAAACCTAACACTAAGCCCCTGAAGATCTTCCTACCTTATCTTCACCACACCAGGTATCACCGATCCATCCAGAAGAGGGTCCGAAGTCTTCTGGATGGATCGTGATACCCGGCGTGGAAGAAGATAGAAGATGCCGCCTGGATGAAGATGTCTACCGGTCCGGATGCCCGCTTCTTGCCAGATAGGATGAAGACTTTCGGACCCTCTTCTGGACCTCTTCTTGCCGGATAGGATGAAGACTTCGGACCCTCTTCTGGACCTCTTCTTGCCAGATAGGATGAAGACTTCGGACGCTCTTCTGGACGGTTCGGTGATACCCGGCGTGGTGAAGATAAGGTAGGAAGATCTTCAGGGGCTTAGTGTTAGGTTTTTTAAGGGGGGTTTGGGTTAGATTAGGGGTATGTGGGTGGTGGGTTGTAATGTTGGGGGGAGTATTGTATGTTTTTTTACAGGCAAAAGAGCAGAATTCTTTGGGGCATGCCCCGCAAAAGGCCCTTTTAAGGGCTGGAAAGGTAAAAGAGCTGTAAAATATTTATTTTAGAATAGGGTAGGGCATTTTTTTATTTTGGGGGGCTTTGTTATTTTTTTAGGGGGCTTAGAGTAGGTGTAATTAGTTTAAAATTCTTGTAATCTTTTTTTATTTTTTATTTTTATTTTTTTTTTAAATTTTTTTTTTTATTTAGATTTTTATTAACAATAATCATACAGAACCTCAACACAACACAGTTCTCATTTGACATATTTGTGAACGCTATTAAACGCGATTTTTCAGAGGGCAAATGCCATATAAAGTAGGGCGGCAGCCCTGTAGAAGAAGTCCGATTTGTCCAGTAATCATACTTCAGCTGTGTAATTTCACTTACCCATGGGTGTGTAATGGTTTGTCCAGGTGTAGGGTGTAGGTTTCCCTTTTATATTTGCTCTTTTTTTTTTTAGTTAATATTCAGTTTTTTTAGATAGCGTATGGCTCTATACGCCATACCTAGTGAGCCTGACAGCTAAGCAAGATAGGATAGTTGAGGCATGCAGTATGCCTAGCTAAGAAAGATAATAATATTGTCGGTCCCCCACCTCTCTCAAGGGTAAGGGGGGAAAGTATTAGCTAAGGAGACAGGGGAGTCCAAGGGGGGGGGGGGAGGGGGGGAAGGGTCGGAGAAACGAAGTGCACCTCAAGTCACACATAGTGAGGTGCATCTTCAAGAAAAGGAGAATAAGACAGCCGGGAGAAGGTCTCCAGTTTTAAAGAGAGTAGGGCATTATGTATTTGGTTTCAGGTGAGTCTCCCAGGTTCCCATATTAGGCAAAAAAGATCTGACTGTTTCCTCATTCTAAAGACATAGTCTTCCATTGTTTTAAGATATTGCAGGTAGTCAAAACAGCTGCCATCTCGGGGGCTGTTGTTTTTTCCAATTCCTAGCAATTAACATCTTGACTGATGTCAACAGATAGATCAGTAGTATCTCTTGTGTTTTCGGAAGCTTTTTTACCCCAAGATGTAAGAGGGCAAGGCCCGGAGTATCCGGGGTCGGGAGTTCTAGGGCCGTACAGGCCGCGCTGACTTTCGCCCAGAGTGGCCGGAGCTTGTCGCATGACCACCACGTATGAAGTGGGGATCCAATCTCCCCACATTCCCTCCAGCACAGGGTGGAATGTCAGGATAGAGAGTCCGAAGCTTGGTCGGCACTAAATGCCATCTGGTGAGAATCTTGAAATAAAGTTCGTACATTGTGGCGCAATGGAGCGCAGCTTTGGTCAGTTGTATCGCCTTAGTCCAATCAAGTGGCGTGAAGGTGAGTCCCAGTTCAACTTCCCAGGAAGCCATGTGCCTGGTTTTCACTAGGGTGGAAGGCCCCAAAAGGGCTCCATAGTGGGTAGTGAGGGGTTTGAACAACTAAGTTCGCCCCCCATCTAACCTCCCAGATCGTGGGTCTCCTGATCTTGTCCACCAGAAATCCCCATGCCTTCATCATAGACCTGAGTCTCGCAAAGTCAAACTCCAGAAGTCGGGGGATACCGTATTTAACAATCATGTCCTGAGACGAAAGAAGACTCTCGTCCAGGAAGAAATCACTCAATGTGGAAATCTCTATCTTCCAAGGGAAAGTATTGGTAGTCTCTGCAAGAGTGACATAACCGGATGGATAGGAGAGGGATGCGGGGCGATCAACTGGTGATGTCTTAGGCGGAACCAGGCCAATTGACATTCTTTACTAAATGATTAGAAATCGGAATCTGTGTGGCCAGATGTGGAGGAACCCACAACAAGTCCGAGAGGTCAACATAGGCAGGGAGGGAAGCCTGTTCCAACTCTCTCCATCTCGTTGGGGGCAGGTTGGTCCCCACGCAGAGACGTGCGAGAGCATCGCCGCTTGATGGTATAGTTGGATGGAAGGTAGTCCCAACCCTCCTCGGTCTATTGGGGCCTGGAGTATGGCTGCCGCCACTCTCGGCCGCTTGTTATCCCAAACATAAGAATTAAATGTGGTTTGGAAGCCACGTAAGTCTTTTCCGGCACGGAATGGGGATACATCTCATAATGTAGGTTAATTTGGGGAGAATCATCATCTTCAAGCGGCAATTCTGCCCATCCAAGAGATTTCCTCATATTTTTTAGATTTCAGTCTCACCTCAACTTCTCTCAGCAGGACACGTAGTTTTCCTGCAAGACTATGTCTTTGTCATGAGACAAGAAAACCCCCAAATGTCTGATCCCATCTGTCGACCATTTGAAAGAGTAAAGTCGCTGTAGGCGTCTCTGCTCAGGTAGTGCAATGTGGATCATATATGCCTCTGTTTTAGATATATTAATCTTATAATTAGAGATATCACTAAAGGAGTCAAAAATCTCGAAGAGATGGGGAAGTGATTCCACTGGGTCAGTGAGGAAGAGAGTGAGGTCATCAGCGAAAAGCGCCAATTTCTGAAGTGTGTCGTGATCTGAAGGCCTGAACCACAGGGCTTTCTCTGATGGCCTCCGCGAGAGGTTCCATCACCAGCGCAAAAAGGAGTGGGGATAAGGGGCATCCCTGTCTGGTCCCATTCCTGATCACAATTTTAGGGGAGCAAAAGCCCATACCCTGACTACAGCCGTCGGGGAGGTGTAGAGGGCGGCAATAGCCCGCGGAACGTCTCTGGGATCCCAAAATGTTCCAAGACACAGAACATATACTCCCACCCCACCCTGTCAAACGCTTTCTCTGCGTCTATAGACAAGGTGAGGAGGGGTAGCCCCATATCGGCCGCTTCACGAAAATGTTCAGCAGTCTACGGGTGTTATCCGTACCTTGCCTCCCTTGCACAAACCCACTTGGTCCAAATGGACCAGTGAGGGTAGTGTTTTCCAAGTCTGGTCACCAAGACCTTGGCGTAGACTTTCACATCCACATTAATAAGGGAGATAGGCCGGTAGCTCTCACAGAGCACCGGATCCTTCCCCTCCTTGTGGATAGCCAGGATACTAGCCTCCAAGAATTCGGGGAGGAAAGCTCCCCTCTCTCTTACGCGTCAAAGAGGCGGAGTAGATTGGAGATAAGAGCTGGGCAAAGGTACGATAAAGAGGCCCGTGAATCCATCTGGGCCCGGGGCTTTATGTGGTTTCAAGGCCAAAATGGCCACCTTGACCTCCTCCAAGGTGAAGGGGGCATCAAGGTCATCAACAGCGCCTGTATCTAAGGAGGGAAGCTCCAAACCCCCAAGAACTGTTGGATCGGTCTGCGAGTTTCAACTCCCAAAGAGTCGCTATTTAAATTATACAGTGAAGTATAATATTCAGCGAACGCCTTCCCTATATCTTTTGGGGAGCGAACAGTGCCTGCCGTTGTTGAGATCGCGGGATCCTGGCTTGACCGCCCTGTCTGCACTTACGGGCCAACAACCTATCAGCTTTATTACCTTTATAGAAGTACACCTGTCGAGTCGAAGCAAATTTGCTTGGACACGCAACTGTTCTCTTTTATAATTTCCTCTCTAATAACTCCAACCTGGTCGCCCAAGGCAGGGGTTGGGTCATTTTTGTTGGCTAGTTCAGTCTGCCTCAGTTCAGCATACAGTTTAGCAAGGGACACCTTGCTTGTAGCCCTCAACAGTGCACTTTTCTTGATAAAATAACCTCTGAGTAAGCTTTAAGCGTGGCCCAGAGGATTTCCTGGCTCGTGTCCCTGTGTCATTATGTCTCAGAAAATCTGAGATTGTCTCTACCAGTTGGGGGACATCTCTTTCCGAAAGAAGATGATCAGGCAGCCTCCAGGCGGCCTGCAGTCAGGAGGGCGCACTGAGGTCATGGTCCGACCAGGGGCACGGTCTTATCCGTGGGGTGCAAAACTGGTCCAGAGTCCAGGAGTCGCATAGAGATAATCGATCCTGGATAGGAGTTATGCGGCTTAGAGTGATGTGTGTAGTCACGCTGTCGGAGCAAGGCAACGCCAGATGTCATAAAGGCCATATTGGTACATAAGCTTACGCAGCGCGTTTGCTTGGGTATTTAGATTTGGTCGGAGGGGCATGCTTTTTGGGTCTTTTTATCTAGCGCAGGGTCCCACACCAGATTAAGGTCTCTCCTATCATAACGTCCCCTCTTGACTTCTCCCAGTCTCTGTAGGAACTTTCTCAGGAATGGGATCTGTTTGGCATTTGGGGTGTAGATGGAAGCCAAAGTGTATAGATCCCATTTAGAGAGCAGACCAAAATCAGGTACCTTCCTTCAGGGTCTCTGTCAACATATTCTATGGTGCAACCTAGGTCTCTATGACCAGGATCGCAACCCCTCTCTTTTTTTCTGAGAAAGAAGCCACTTCACATATGGGATAGTGTGCTGGGGCACGAAACGGTCTAGCTTTGTTATCCCAATGGGTCTCTTGAAGAAACACAATATGTAGTTTGTGAAAGGTAAGGAAGTTAGATAGGAGGCTTCGTAGGAGAGTTTAAGCCCTGGACTTAAGGGTAGCTACAGTACTAACGCCATATGATTAGGAGAATCATGTCTCCAGTAGAGCAGGAGTGGGATGGGAGAAGGGGGGAGCACTAAAGAAGCGGGGGAAGGTAAACAAACAGAAGAGAGGGGGAGGATGGAGGGAGAGAGAGGTGGGTCTATCCGTGCTCGAGGGACTGCACGGAATGTGCAAGTAGTGGTCAGGATATTCAGTGATGTGTAAATTACACGATCGCTATGAGTGCTCTTACTAAAAACAGCAAGAGGACACAACTATTAAGGTGAGGGGGAGGTCAGCATAGAGAGCCTGACCCCAGTCAGTCTTATTGTGTCATGTGTCAAACTTCTACAAGTGTCAGGTTTCTTCGGTCCATGTCATGTGTATTGTGTCTTGGGTAGTGTGTGGTGGGTCAGTATGGCAAATACACATCTCTACAGGGGGCATATGTTCTCGTATTTCAACAAGGTTGAATACAAGGTACAGAGTAGAACCATGGTATTAACCATACGATGAAAACTGGTACAAATAACAACTTTAACAATAGTTCTAGACACATTAGTCCTGTAAGGTGGTCATCCCTTCAACTAATTACTATGTGGCATAGTTATCAGAGAAAGACCTATATTTATGGTTGTGATAATTATGCGATATCAATGGTAATTCTCACAGCTCTACAAATACAAACATACAATAATTAACAATAACAAATGTGTTACAACATATTCTCATATTCCAATAAGGTTGAACACAAGATACAGAGTAAAACCATGGTATTAACCATAAGATGCAAAACTCGGGAAATGTTATCAAACAAAGACCTATTCTCATGGTTGTGATAATTATGCTATATCAATGACAATTCTCACAGTTCTACAGATACAAACATACAATAATTAACAATAACAGATGTGTTACAACATATTAACTCATACTTAACTCTCAGGAGAGAGAGAGAGAAGTCTATAAAGGGAGAAGAGAGGGAAAGCAGAAGAAGGGAGACAAGAAGAAACTAGAGAACAGGAGGGACCGAAAACACCATGCAAGGTCCTGTTAAGGACAGTTAAATCCGCAAACCCCCACTGGGGGTATAGTTTCACCTAAGAGAGAATAGGGAAAGGGGGCCTTCTTGCCCCATGGTCAGTGCGGAGTGCTAAGTAAAGCAGGATTCATGTAGTACTTGGGATCGTGGGAGCCCCACCTGGAGAGGTGTTCCTTCCCGTGTGTTGCATAGGTTTCTTCTGCGGGTTACCCACTCTTTGGGGTAGAGGTTGCCATTCAGGAGCAGCAGCCCTTAAACCTCTGGCTGGGTCTTTTTGTAATTGTTGGAAGTTGGGTGGGTCTGGTGGTAGCAGATCCCATTTTTGCATGAGTTCTCTAGTTTGCTCCAGAGAAGAGACCGTATACTGTTGACCTTCCTTGGTTATGTGTAGTTTGACAGGAAACCCCCAACGGTACTTTATTGCTTTATCTCGCATTAATCTCGTATATGGCTGGTAAAGACGTCGTATTTGAAGAGTATGTGGCGAGAGATCCTGATACACCTGCACTTCTGAGAATTGATCCGGGAGAGTTTTACCTCCTGCAAGAGCTCGAAGAAGTTTGTCTCTAAAGGTATAATAGTGGAGGTGAATTATGACATCTCGAGGTTTCTCGCCTTCGCTAGATCTGGGCCTCAACGCCCTGTGTGCTCGGTCAATCATCATTTCTTGCCCTTCTTCAGGGCCCACGATTGCAGTGAACAGCTCACGAAGGTATTTCACTAAGTCTTGTGGAGAGACAGTCTCAGGGATACCCTTTACCCGGATATTGTTGCGTCGGGTACGGTCCTCTAAGTCAGCCAATTTGAGTTCTAAGTCCGTTATTTGTTCAGCTAGGCACTGGGAATAACCAAGTAAGTTGGTATGATCTACCATCAGATCCTCTTGTTTGTGCTCTATTATGTCCGTGCGCTCACCTATGGAGGCTATATCACGTTTCAAATCCGCATGACTCTTCTCGAATTTTTTAGTTAGAGAGTCATGATGAGAAGTCAGGAGCGCCGTGATAGAGTCCATAAGATTGTTATTGACTTCCTTTTCGGCCCGTAGTGACCGTCCCACAGCCTGGGACAGAGTAGTCTCACCAGTAGTCTCAGTGGAGCTACTAGCGTCTGTAAGTTCTTCATCCGAGCCAGCCCGAGATCTAGGGAGGGGGTTGCTGAAGTGGTCTACCACTGTACGTTTGGGGGTGTTAAGAGGTTTTTGTTTTCTTTTAAACGTTTGAGGCATTTTGCGGGCTTGCATGGGTTTTCAGGGAAAGTTACAAACACAGGACAGTACTATAAAGATTTGCTTATATTTGACTGACTGGGGTCACGGCATAAGGTAAGAAGCAGTTTACATGTTTTCAAAGTGCATTACCACAGAGAGGAATGATTAGGGATTGTGCTGTCTGAAAATCTTAAGTATCACATATATATTTACATATATAATGCTGCTGGATAAGTTTATTTCTAGAGCACCTAGGCCTCCTCTCGACTCGGGGACAGGGGATACGACCTCGCGGAAGGGGAAAGGGGAAGTGGTAGTGACCAACCTAGACTAGCTAGGCCGGAAAGGATGAGTCTTAAGGGGTTACAACCTTGAAAAGAGAAATACACGACCAAATGCAAAAAGTGAGGCAATAATAAAGGTAGCCTGTCAGGAGGTAAGGGTGGTTAGACAAATGCTATTGTTCAAGTTGCAATAGCCTCTCTAATGGGACATCACATATACCAGTTTTAACTAGAGGCACGTATAGGACCCTTTGAGCAATATCAGGTTGCAAACTAGCAGTGATAGATATTGCTGCTAGTAAAAGAAATTAGCTGTTATCAGGAAATTCACAGTATACATGTAAGCATCACAGTACATTTCACATCAAATGTTAATTAAATTGAATTACACTCCAGCTCAGGTTGAGTGCCTGAGGACAATGAGGTTGACGCAGCAACCTATTTATACTAACTATATGACTTTAGTGATTAGTGACCTCAGTTCCTATATATGTGCAGGTATTGGAGATTCTCAGATTTCTTATTGCTAGGAGCTGCAAATGTTCATGTGTTAGAGCAGTCAATTATAGTGAATAGGTTCTTTGTTGTTGAAAATGCACCATGAAGATATAGAAATATGGTTGCAATGTGGGAGAGCAGTGCAATTTTAGGGCCTGGTTTTTGAGAGGGGAGTTTTTGTGCAGCTCTTTACAGACCACCTATATCTCCTATCTTTGATATGTCACTGTGTTGTATCTGTCAAGAGTACACTCCCATAAATCTCCGTATGTACCTGACAGAATATGGCTTTTCACTGTAGGGCTCAATGTAGGGTATTAGTATACCGGTTATGATACATCTATGGCAGAGTCCTGTATGGCTTTCAAGATGGCGTAGATTCACGCCTTTCTAGCGCTTTTGAAAGTAAGAAGGCCCCGCTGCCTACCTCCGTGTCTCAACAGTCAGTAGAGCTTTCCTCCCTTGTTTCCCCTCTTTCTTTCACCTGCAGATTAGCGAGTCACCGTTCTCCTCCCAGCTGTCACCTCCCGCACCTTTACTAACCTCAGTATGTTAGATTGAGTCCACGGGCTGCACGATCTTCCAGGAGGCCTCTTTCTTGGTAGTGTTGCAGGCCTTAGTGTAAGGGCTCCGGAGCGGATCCCCGACCCTCCGGAGCTGTGAGAGCAAACGGCAGTGTATCGCTGCTACCAGTGCGAGTATCTGGGGCTTCCCCTGTCTGTGTTGGAGCGCACTCACAGGATCGGATCTCCTTATCTGACAGCCACAGTTAGAGTAGGAGTTAGAGTAGGTGCTCCGGAGCGGGTCCCCGTCCCTCCGGAGCAATGCAGGGATGATGTGGAAGGCAGGAATCTAGCTGCAGGTAAAGGAAGGTAGAAGTGGCGTTCCGATCCTCTGTCTGAGACCCCTATCACCCAGGCACATACAGTGACCCTGTTAGCGGATGGGCTGTTCGGTCTCTCACGGTTTGCAGGGTTTCCTGTTAGAGTTTGCGGGTAGATCGGATAAGTTACCGGAGTGAGGGCTTAAGGCAGGGCAACAATCGACTAGAGTTCTGATACCAATTCTCCGGTAACTGTAGTGGATAAGTTATTTCCCGTCTCCGGTAAGATGGGTTATCAGTTCTCTGCTAGCAGTATTAGAAATCACGGTTCTTTCATGTGGCTCCAAAATCAAAGGGAAAAAAGAAAAGAAAAACAGGCTAACTCAAAAGTGTAGTGATAGCTCTCTTCTAACTACACTTTTATAGCAAGATAAAGTTTGTATTTCAAGAATATATATTATATCAAATATTCATAGTAGGAGCTTAGCATGCACGCGTCCACTCTGTGCTGTGGCTAACTCCGCCCCCATCTTTTTTTATTTTTTGTAATTTAGTGTTTGTTTTTTTTTGTAATTTAGTGTTTGGTTTTTTTTGTAATTTAGTTTAGTTGATTTAATTGTAGATAATTGTAGATAGTTTATTTAATTAATTTATTGATAGTGTAGTGTTAGGTTTAATTGTAACTTAGGTTAGGATTTATTTTACAGGTAATTTTGTAATTATTTTAACTAGGTAACTATTAAATAGTTATTAACTATTTAATACCTATTGTACCTGGTTAAAATAAATACAAAGTTGCCTGTAAAATAAATATTAATCCTAAAATAGCTACAATATAATTATTATTTATATTGTAGCTATATTAGGGTTTATTTTACAGGTAAGTAGTAAGTATTTAGATTTAAATATGATTAATTTATTTAATAAGAATTAACTTAGGGGGGTGTTAGTGTTAGGGTTAGACTTAGCTTTAGGGGTTAATACATTTATTAGAGTAGCGGTGAGGTCCGGTCGGCAGTTTAGGGGTTAATAATTGTAGGTAGGTGGTGGCGACGTTGGGGACGGCAGATTAGGGGTTAATAAATATAATATAGGGGTTGGCGATGTTAGAGGCAGCAGATTAGGGGTACATAGGGATAACGTAGGTTGCGGCAGTGTACGGAGTGGCAGATTAGGGGTTAAAAATAATATGCAGGGGGCGGCAGATTAGGGTTTAATAAGTGTAAGGTTAGGGGTGTTTAGACTCGGGGTACATGTTAGGATGTTAGGTGCAGACTTAGGAAGTGTTTCCCCATGGGAAACAATGGGGCTGCGTTAGAAGCTGAACGCTGCTTTTTTGCAGGTGTTAGGATTTTTTCAGCTCAAATAGCCCCATTGTTTCCTATGGGGGAATCGTGCACGAGCACGTTTTTGAAGCTGGCCGCGTCCGTAAGCAACGCTGGTATTTAGAGTTGCAGTGGCGGTAAATATGCCTGTATGCTCCCTTTTTGGAGCCTAACGCAGCCCTTCAGAGAACTCTAAAAACCAGCGTTGTTTAAAAGGTGCGGGAAAAAAACCACGCGTAGCTAACGCACCCCTTTGGCCGCAAAACTCTAAATCTAGGTGTATGAAATTCCAATCCATTCCTCACACCATCAATTATTTATTTATCTAATGATCTTTAAATGCATAAAAAGGCATCATACCTTGCATGGGGACAATGTGACAATGCTATTCCAATCAATCATAAACACATTTGACATTTCTCTGTTTTTTTGTGAGTTTTTTTTAATTTTATAATCTGGACCCATTGGTAAATGCTTTTTTAGCCTCTATGTGCCCAAAAAACAATTTGCATTGAAAAAGTTCTTGCACATGATCATTTCAGAAGTTAACAAATATACGGCCAGATTATGAGTTTTGCATTAGGAGCTATGCAGTGCTAACAAGCAGTTTTCTCTCACCGCTCACTTGCCAACAGCGCTGGTATTATGGGTTTTTATAAACCCGGCGTTAAAAGACAAAAAGTGAGCGTAGAGCAAAATTTTGCTCCACACTTCACTTCAATACCAGCGCTGCTTAAGTCAGCGGTGAGCTGGTTGTACGAGCTCGTGCACGATTTCCCCATAGGGATCAACGGGGAGAGCCGGCTGAGAAAAAGTCTAACACCTGCAAAAAAGCAGCGTAAAACTCAGTAACGCAGCCCCATTGATTCCTATAGGGAAATACAATTTATGTTTACACCTAACACCCTAACATGAACCCCGAGTCTAAAACCCCTAATCTTAGACTTATTAACCCCAAATCTGCTGCCCCGACACCTACATTATACTTATTAACCCCTAATCTGCTGCTCCGGACACCGCCGCCACCTACATTATACTTATAAATCCCTAATCTGCTGCCCTCAACATCGCCGAACCTACATTATTTTTATTAACCCCTAATTTGCCGCCCCCGACATCGTCGCCACCTACATTATACTTATTAACCCCTAATCTACCGCTCTGGACATCGCCGCTACTATAATAAACACATTAACCCCTAAACCGCCGCACTCCCGCCTCGCAAACATTAGTTAAATATTATTAACCCTAATCTGCTGTCCCTAACATCGCTGCCAGCTACCTACATTTATTAACCCCTAATCTGCTGCCCCCAATGTGGCCGCCACTATACTAAATGTATTAACCCCAAAACGTAAGTCTAACCCTAACACCCCTAACTTAAATATAATTACAATAAATCTAAATAAAAATTAATATTATTACCTAAATAATTCCTATTTAAAACTAAATAATTACCTGTAAAATAAACCCTAAGCTAGCTACAATATAACTAATAGTTACATTGTATCTAGCTTAGGGTTTATTTTTATTTTACAGACAAGTTTGTATTTATTTTAACTAGGTAGAATAGTTACTAAATAGTTATTAACTATTTAATAACTACCTAGCTAAAATAAATACAAATTGACCTGTAAAATAAAACCTAACCTAAGTTACACTAACACCTAACACTACACTACAATTAAATAAATTACCTAAATTAAATACTATTAAATAAATTAAATACAATTAAATAAATTAAATACAATTAGCTAAAGTACACCAAAAAACACTAAATTACAGAAAATAATAAACAAATTACAAGATATTTAAACTAATTACACCTAATCTAATAGCCCTATCAAAATAAAAGTAGCCCCACCAAAATAAAAAAAAACCCTAGCCTAAACTAAACTACCAATAGCCCTTAAAAGGGCCTTTTGTGGGGCATTGGGTGGGTTTTATTTTTAGGTCAGGGCTTTGGGCCACAAAAGAGCTAACTGCCCGTTTAAGGGCAATGCCCATCCAAATGCCCTTTCAGGGCAATGGGGAGCTTAGGGTTTTTTAGTTAGGTTTGTATTTGGGGGGGTTGGTTGTGTGTGGGTGGTGGGTTTTACTGTTGGGGGGTGTTTGAAATTTTTTTTACAGGTAAAAGAGCTGATTTCTTTGGGGCAATGCCCCGCAATAGGCCCTTTTAAGGGCTATTGGTAGTTTAGTTTAGGCTAGGGTTTTTTTATTTTGGGGGGGCTTTTTTATTTTGATAGGGATATTAGATTAGGTTATATAGTTTAACCCTTTGAGTGCTAAGCACTTTCCCACCTGGGTGCTAAGATTTTTTAATGTTTTTTTTTTTTTTACCTTTGTTTTTCAACTTTCTTTTTATTTTTTGTCAGACCCCCAAGACTTACACTGTTGGAAAGGTTAGGCGATTGGGGGTCTGTAGCTGCTTAGATGCCTGAGATACAGGTTTCTAAGCAGCATGCCCCTGCTCCTATACTTAACATTGTTAAGTATAAATAAAGTTGCGCGGTGACGTCATCAAGTTATTGCGTGTGACGTCACCACGCAAAACGGGAAGCCCTGGCGATGCTGTCACTCTACAGGCACGATCGCCGGGGTAGGAGCGGGTGGGAGCCACCAGATCTCCCTCAAGGTGGGAGAGTGCTAGTGACGGCTCTGAGCCGTCATTAGCACCAGAGTGGGAAACTCTGTGACGGCTCAGAGCCGTCATTAGCACTCAAAGGGTTAAAGATCTGTAGTTTGATTTTTATTTTCTGTAATTTAGTGTTTTTTGTGATTTAGCTAATTTAATTTAATTTATTTAATTGTTTTTAATTTAATTTATTTATTTAATTGCAGTGTAGTGTTAGGTGTTAGTGTAACTTAGGTTAAGTTTTATTTTACAGTTAAATTTTTATTTATTTTAGCTAGGTAGTTAGTAAATAGTTAATAACTATTTAGTAACTATTCTACCTAGTTAAAATAAATACAAACTTGTCTGTAAAATAAAAAAAACCCTGAGCTAGATACAATGTAACTATTAGTTTTATTGTAGCTAGCTTAGGCTTTATTTTATAGGTAAGTATTTCGTTTTAAATAGGAATAATTTAGTTAATGATAGTAATTTTCTTTACATTTATTCATATTATATTTAAGTTAGGGGTGTTAGGGTTAGACTTAGGTTTAGGGGTTAATAAATTTAGAATAGTGGCGGCAACATTGGGGGCGGCAGATTAGGGGTTAATAAGTGTAGGTAGGTGGCGGCGACATTGGGGGCGGCAGGTTAGGGGTTAATAAAAATAATGTAGGTGTCGGCGATGTTGGAGCAGCAGATTAGGAGTTAATAAGTATAATGTAGGTGGAGGTGATGTTAGGGGCGGCAGATTAGGGGTTAATAATATTTAACTAGTGTTTGCGAGGCAGGAGTGTGGCGGTTTAGGGGTTAATATGTTTATTATAGTGGCGGCGATGTCTGGAGCGGCAGATTAGGGGTTAAAAATTTTATTTTAGTGTTTGCGATGTGGGAGGGCCTCGGTTTAGGGGTTAATAGGTAGTTTATAGGTGTTAGTGTACTTTTTAGCACTTTAGTTATGAGTTTTATGCTACTGACTTTAAAATGTGGTAGGACCCCTGACAGAGAGAGGGTGTACTGCTCACTTTTTGGCCTCCCTGGACAGACTCGTAATACCAGCGCTATGGAAGTCCCATAGAAAAAAGGGTTTACAAAGTTTACGTAAGTCGTTTTGCGGTAAGGCCAAAAAAGTGTGTGGTGCCCCTAAACCTGCAAGACTTGTAATACCAACGGTAGAGAAAAAGCAGCGTTAGGACCTGTTAACGCTGCTTTTTCAGCCTAACGCAAAACTCGTAATCTATCCGATAATCAATTTTTATTTTATAGGAACTTGAAAAGGAAATGAAAAGCACACTTTCAAAATATGAATCTTGCGCACAAGTAAATGCTAACATTTAAATGTACATTCATAACTGATGGAGAGTGTTTCTAGGATTAAACATGTTCAATATAAAAATAATCAAAATGATATTAAATTATTAACTGCATACATGTAATTACTTAATATGGGCCAGATTACAAACCATTAGCTCGCAATTTTTTTATAGCAAGTTCATTGTAAAGAGCGTTAACCAGAGAGGGGTTAGTGCGTCCAACTTTGCTTGACCGTAACTTATACTTTCAATGGATATCTCGATCACGCTAATTTGTGTTGGTATTACAAGTTGAAAGTTATGTTTTGCACTCAACACTTTAAAAAATCCATACAATCACCACAGAAAGCATAATGAACGTCCCTGTGAGAATATAAAGGATGAGGATGAAGCGATCCAATACAAAAGCTACTACGTGCCACTCAGACTTAGCACTTTCCTCTGTCTTGGTGGCTATCAAATGACGACGAACCATAAGTAGCTCCAGTAAGAGTCTCTTGAGCAGTTTGATCTCAGCGCTGTCAGTAGATTTCTTAGCAATTTGTCTGTTGGAAGCAAATGTTGTCTCAGGAGGGGCAGGGGTTTCTTCATTCGCCACTAACAAAGGGACAAGACAGACAACATTAAGGGGTATATGAGATAAATAGGAGGAAATGTTAGTTGTAAGGTATGTTGGCTACAAGCAATATGAGTTATAAAATAACAGGTTAAGAGATAAATAAGACATTTTAAGGAGAAAATAAGTATATAAATGTATCTAGTGACAAATGTAAAAGGTGATATTGTTTAGTTCAGGTGTTGAACATCAATAGATGTCATTTGCTAGCTAGATGTGTTCATTTAGCTGCCAGCAGTGCAATGCTGTTTCTTCAGCAAAGGATAACAAGATATATAGAAGGCCATTGGAAAGTTCTTTACAATTGTATGTTCTATGCAAATCATAAAATAAACTTTTGGGGTTTCCTGTCCCTTTAAAGAAAACAAAGGTAGAAAATGTAATAGGTTGCAAGAAAAACTGGTTAAATGAATGCATAAATGTTGAAAATTAGGTAAAATATTTAATGGATTAACTTACTGCTATTATTACATTTAACAATGAGGTCATGTGATCCTGTTTGAAAGAAGAGATTAACTTCTTTTAAGTGAGTGGTCTCATGATTGTTTGAATTTATTTAGAGATAGTAGCGCAGTTACAGACACCCCCCACATAGTGATTACTCTGAACTTGGTGTCTAACAGATTAATGCAATTTTCACTCAATTCAAGTGGTAGCAAATGAGAATAAATTGTCTCCTAAAACTGTAGGTGGGATACGTTAACCCTAGACCCTAGGATCAGATGCCGAATGTGTCCAAGCTGAGGGACTTTTGCTCCCTCTTGTCACCCCAATTTGTTTCCATATTGATAATCGGAACAGAAAGTAAATTCAAGTAAAATTTGATCATACAATGCAGTTAAGTTCTAGTGACTACTATGACAAACACATAAATACTTGTGCCATGACCCAAACTAAAAATTTTAAAAATACAAATACAATAAAAAATAGGCTAACAATTTCCTGTATGAAAAATCTATTTTGGTGAATATGCACCCACCGCATCTCCCAGATTTTTTTTTTTTCTCCAATAGTTTAATTTAATAGGCAACATAATTATAGTAGAACATTGATGTACATAATACAAAGACCTCCGGCATATAACACTTTAATAACAAATGTGTTATTTTTAAATTTAATAAAAATTTGCCCATTGTTAGATTACGGTATATCTGTAAGTACTAGCTATTGTATGTTCCTTTTTAATAATAAAGTGAGGGAGAAGCTAATTAAAAAAGGGGTAAAAAGGTAAATTAAGAAGGGGAGTATGACTGATTCAAGTCACTCAATATTTCCATGATACAATGTATACCCGAAGACACAACTTATGTGAAAGACAGTACTCCTCCTCTCTTATAAGTGAGAGGTATCTTCTTTATTTATCTGATGACTGCTATGAAAACCACCTTTATAGTAGTTGAATTTTAAGGTGCTCTAAAAGAGACTTGCTATTTTAAAAAAAACACAACTTGAGTGTCGCGAAACCGAAAAGGGGTATGTTGTTGCTCTGCGTGTGTCGGAAGTAACGTGCGCAATTAAATTTAACGTGCGTCGGGGCAGCATGACTTCAGAGCTCTGGTTAACTGTTAAGCTCGACTAAAAAGTAAAAAATAAAACTTTAAAAATAAATTTAAAAGTACAGGTACACTAATAATAACACTGTCTGATAAGAAAATATTAAAAAAAAATATTGGATTAAAAAGTTATAAGGGTTCAAAGATATAAGGTCTCAGGTGTAAGAAAAAAAGGCAAGCAAAGGGCTGGGCAGCTGGCTGTGAATGCTACTGTGCACCCAGGGCTGTGCATTTTGCAGGGACATAGGATGTATACCTGGTCCAGTTTGGGAGTGCTGTCCATGTCCATGTTTTGCTTGTGTCTAGGGAGATTACATAAGGCCTGTGCACCCTTGTGTGTTTTCGAGTTTGAGTGATTGAAAGCATGCATTGTATGGCTGTGGATAGGAACCCAGGAGGGACGTGGTTCCTGGGCTTGACCCTTTTGGACAGATGCAGTAACTAACTCTTCCATTTTTGTTGTTAATCTTAGCTGTGTATTTGCAAGAGAGTGCCAGATTTTTTCTCTCTGTGTATGTCATGTATATGTATATACTTGTAAAATACCACCTTTAGTGCTTACTTTTTCACAGTTAATCCACCTTAATTAGGTAAACCCTTCTACTTGATTCATAGAAACATAGAAACATAGAAACATAGAAACATAGATATTGACGGCAGATAAGAGCCATAGGCCCAGCAAGTCTGCCCACCTTACCTAACAGTATAAACTTATCTAGTTCGTAGGATAGCCCTATGCTTGTCCCATGCATTTTTAAAGTCCCCACAGTGTTTGTTGCTACTACCTCTTGAGGAAGTTTATTCATAAATCAATCACTCTTTCTGTAAAGAAGTGCTTCCTCAAATTACTCCTGAATCTACTACCCTTTAGCTTGAGCTCATGACCCCTTGTTCTTGAATTTTCCATTTTATGTAAAATACCCACAGCCTCAGTTTTACTAAACCCTTTAATGTACTTGAAAGTTGCTATCATATCACCTCTTTCCCTCTCTCCTCTAAGCTATACATATTTAGGTCATTGAGCCTATCCTGGTAAGTTTTATTTTTTTAGACCATGTACCATTTTGGTAGCCCTCCTTTGCACAGATTCAAGTTTGTTAATATCCTTCTGAAGATATGGCCTCCAGAACTGCACACAATACTCAAGATGAGGCCTAACTAATGATCTATAAAGTGGCATAAGAACCTTACTATTTCTGCTGCAAATACCTCTACCAATACATCCAAGCATCCTAGCCTCTGTAATCTTGTTCACCTGATCTACCAGTGCTTGTTCAATGTGTACTGATTTCTAACCTGTGTTGGATTGAAACTACTATTGGAAAACCTACTTCACTGGGGAAATATTCTCCTTCAAACTATTTCACTTGCTACACAGAGTACTCCTTGTGTATAACCTACACTATTTCATTATTCACTGTGGAATAATTCCCACTAAGGAATCTTTATTCCCTGGGACACTTTTGCTAGCTGAAATTTCTGGAAACTCTTAACTAAACTTACACTGGTTAGTATTTAACCTTTTCCTGTCATTCAGCTAATAGCTTCTATACTCACTTACCTAGTGCTGTGTTCACAGAAGCAGTCAGATCCTTTGCTCCCTCCTGGCCAGCTGAACCAGCTTCTGTAATAAGAAAACAGTCTCTCACAAAGGAACATGAAACCCAAAACTTTTCTTTCATGATTCAGATAGAGAATACAATTTTAAACAAATTTCCAATGTACTTCTATTATTTAATTTGCTTCCTTCTCTTGTTATCCTTTGCTCAAAGGTTTATCTAGGCAAGCACAGGAGCAGCAGAGAGAACCTAGATTCTAGCTGTTGATTGGTGGCTGAATATATATACCGATTGTCATTGGCTCAGCCATGTGTTCAGTTAGAAACCATTAGTTCACTGCTGCTCCTTCAACAAATTATGCCAATAGAATGAAACACATTAGATAAAAGAAGTACATTAGAAAGTTGTTTAAAATTGTATTCTCTATCTGAATCATGAAAGAAACAATTTGGGTTTCATTTCCCTTTAATCTTTACTATTAGATATATTAAGTATAAGTAGTACATACAATATGATCTGTCCAAAATCCTGCCTGTAAATTAACTGCAAGTAAAAACCCATACTAACAGCTTTACCTGTTACTATGGGAAAGATCCTTGCTACACTTAAATATTATTTTAATGTGATAAACGTGCTATTAAATCCTAATTATTTTAACCGCATTTACTTATTACTGAAGATTTTCTTATAGACACAGACACACTATTAATGTAAATTAATAATTACATCCATACTGAGAAGAGACCTATGTTAATGAGTATTAACATCAACAAGAATCCTATAATAATTAAACAAACCACATTTGGTTGGTATAATTGGATTCAGCTGATTTATCTGCACATGTGGTCACCCTCACACAAAGGGTGGAGTTTCTTTTTCAAGGCTTCGAGGAGTTACAAAAATGAGAATGAAATACTAAAACAATATGTTAAACATAACCTTCCACCTAAAGTGTCCACCACTAATACAACCCCTGCTGAAACACCCGAACCAATCGTATTGCCTCCTGAAAAAAATTATTGAGATCGCTCCCAATATCATGAATTTAAGAACTCTCTAAGTTATGTTTTTTTTTTCCATTAAAACCCGGAATATATTCAAATGATAAAATAAAAGTTTGTATCACAATTTCATTCTTACATGGTAAGCCCAGGGCTTGGGCAAATAGCTTCCTAGAGAATAAGGATCCCATATTACATTCTATTGATATTTTTTTCCGCCATGCCATTGCTATATGACGATCCTAACAAACAAAGAACTGCAGAAGTGGCTATAAGGGCACTTAAACAAGGACAGAAGACCTGTTGAAGACTATGTCACACAATTCAAATGTTGGGTTACTGATTCACAATGGGATGACATAAGCTTAAATAATCAATTCCACCTAGGGTTATCTAAACAACTAAAAGACGAATTAGCAAGAACTACTATTAATGACCTGCCCCTTCACACAATGCCCCTACTACTAGCAAGAACTACTCTTGAGAAATTAATCACTTAGTATCACCATAGATCGTAGAGTTATCCATATACTACAATAGTGCTATCCATTATCATTCCCGAAACCTTACCTAAGGAATACCATGAATAGATGGATGGGGGTTTTTTTTTGGGGGGGGAGAGGCAGAGTCTCTGCCACCTCATAGACTTTATGACTGCCCTATTGATTTGTTACCTGGTACTACAGTTCCGTTTGGCATGTCTATCCTCTTTCTGGTCCATAATTAACTCACTTAAAAGAATATATTGATGAAAATTTAAGGAAATACTTTATAAGGCCTTCTACTTCTCCAGCAGTTGCAGGGATGTTCTTTGTTAGAAACAAAGACAACTCCCTTAGAACAATAATAGGTTTCCGAAAACTAAATGAAATCACAATCAAAAGGTTGGTACCCTTTAACTCTTAAACCTGATTTAATTGAGAGACTCAGTACAGCATCTACTTTCACAAAACTTGATTTACGTGGAGCTTACAACTTAGTTTGCATCCATGAAGGAGATGAGAGGAAGACTACGCTATGGTCTCTATGAGTTTGTTGTCATGCCATTCAGATTATGCAATGCTACAGCCACATTTTTTTAATGACATATTCAAAGATATGTTAGATAGATGCATAGTTATTTATTTAGATGACATACTCATATACTCCAATAATTACTTTGAACATGTAAAACACTTAAAATCTGTCTTATCCAGACTCTGTGTTCATAGGTTGTATGCCAATTTGGAGAAATGTGAATTCCACAAAAGGTTAATTACCTTCTTAGGGTATGTAATATCTCCAGATGGTATTCAAATGGATAATGCTAAGGTAACTGCAATCACTGAATGGCAACCTTCCACATCCAGAAAGGCTTTGCAATGTTTCCTTGGTTTCGCAAATTATTACCGAACATTCATAAAGAATTTTTCAGAAGTTGCTTTTCCCTTAAATAAATTAACCAACCCTAAATAACCATTTGTTTGGACACCTGAATGACAAACAGCATTCAAAATGCTTAAATCCAAGTTCACAACTGCACCTATATTACATTTTCCAAATGCAGCACTGCAATATACCCTTGAGATTTATGCTTCAGATTATGGCCTCAGGGCTGTTCTCTCACAAAGACTGACTCCAAAGGATCCATTACATCCAGTTGATTTCTTCTCCCACACATTAACCTCAACAGAAAGGAAGTATCCTATTAGGGAGAAGGCGCTTCTAGCACTAAAAGCTTCTCTTTCAAACTGGAGACATTTACTAGAAGGGACATCTCTACCCATCCTGGTATTTTCACATCACAAGAATTTACAGTATTTACAAACCTCAAAAACTCTATCTGCACGTCAAGTCAGATGGAGTTTATTCTTCAATTGATTCAACTTCATAATTTCTTACAGACCAGGTAACCAAAATAGGAAGCCTGATGCTCTATCAAGAAAAGATGAGGTACAAGAGGAGTCACAGATACTACAATCTAATCTATAATCCCAGCAACTAAATTCTCATTTTTAACAACAGACCTACAAGATTCCATTAGAACCCATAGTGCCTCTGATGGTAACGCCCCTAAACATTCCTTAAAACACAATAATGATTTTTCTGTACAATAAAGGGAGCTTGTACTTCCTCCATCTCAAGAAACTCAAATTATTAATTTAGCCCATGATTTCCCCCTTTCCAGACATCAAGGAATTTGTAAGACCAAATAACTTGTTAAAGACAGTACTGGAGGCCATCCCTTAACAAAAGTGTTCATCAATATGTTGCCAGCTGTGATACCTGCATAAAAATGAACTATCCAAGGACTCTCCAAGTTGGTCTACTTTACCCATTACTAGTAGTAGTAGACCAGTTAACTAAGATAGCACACTTCATACCACCTGAATATAGGGTCCATCCACTTTTTCATGTTTCCTTGATAAAACCTCATATTCCTGATACTTTTACAGATAGAGTGCCAACCCTCCTCCTTCGATATAGCTACATGGGGAGATTGAATATGAAGTAGATAAAATTCTGGATTCCAGGAGAAGATATAAAAAACTTTAATATCTGATCTGCTGGGAAGAATATGGTCCAGATGAAGAACTCTTGGGAGGATGCTTCTGATGTTCATGCTCCCAAACTGGTAAAGGCTTTTCATTAACTATACCCATTTAAGCCATCCCATGTGAGCCCCTGAGTGGCTCCTTTGAGGGGGGACAAAAATGTCCAGCAGCACCTCTCAGGTTAAAAGGACCTTTATTTCACAAGAAGGTCACCCTTTTGTGAAATAAAGGTCATTTTAACCTGAGAGGTGCTGCTGGACATTTTTGTTTTCAATATTGGGGGATTTTGCAGTGTCCTTGCTCCAGCATGCACACACACACACACACACAGGAAGGCACTGTATCCTACTCTGTTTCTCCTTTGCGGGGGGGACCTGTAATGTATATATGTATATACTTGTAAAATACAACCTTTAGTGCTTACTTTTTCACAGTTAATCCACCTTAATTAGGTAAACCCTCCTACTTGATTCATTACTAGCCTATGTAATCTTGTTCACCTGATCTACCAGTGTTTGTTCAATGTGTACTGAATTTTAACCTGTGTTGGATTGAAACTGCTATTGGAAAAGCTACTTCACTGGGGAAAGATTCTCCTTCAATCTATTTCACTTGCTACACAGAGTACTCCTTGTGCATAACCTACACTCTTTCATTATTCACTGTGGAATAATTCTCACTAAGGAATCTCTTTTCCCTGGGACACTTTTGCTTGCTGACATTTCTGGAAACTCCTAACCAAATACTAGTTAGTATTTAACCTCTTCCTGCCATTCAGCTAATAGCTTCCATACTCACCTATTGCTATGTTCACAGAAGCAGTCAGATCCTTTGCTCCCTCCTGCCCAGCTGAACCAACTTCTGTAATAAGAAAACAAACAGACAGTTCAAGTCTCTCACAAAACTGGTAAGAACTTAATCTTTACTATCGGATATATTAAGTATAAGTAGTACATATGCTCAGTCCAAAATCCTGTCTGCAAATTAACTGAAAATGAATAACTCATACTAACAGCTTTACCTGTTACTATGGGGAAGATCCTTGCTACACTTAAATATTCTTTTAAAGCAGGGGTGCCCAATAGGTAGATCGAGATCTACCAGTAGATCGCGAAAACGCTGCTGGAAGATCGCGGACGAAGTGATCAAAATTATGTGGTCAAGTAACGCAATCTCAACACTGGGGTGTGAGTAGAGTATGGTTGCTAGGGATACCACTTTATCTATCACATTGTGTGAAGGGGCAGGTCATTAAACAGTCTGATTGTTGGACACGAAAAGTGCTACAGGATTGGATCTTGAGGGACATCGATTTAAACCAATCAATGTAGATAATTTTTGAACCACAACACAATTAGCCAATCAAAAGCAAGGTTGAGTGAGTACTCTCCCAGTGGATATGGCAGTTTAGTATAGTTAGTAGGGTAAGTGTCAATAAATAGAAAACATTAAGGTGGAGGCTGCTGTGCTATGCTAAAGGAAGAAGTCTGATTGACGTTGGGCAAATTAAGGTGTTGACCTGGTAAGAAATGGTCTGCATGGCGCGCTACTGAAATTTATTTGTGTTAGCCTCACTGGGTCATAATTAGGTCAAGCCTGCGGCGCAAAGTAAAGGGGGTCAGTGGCAGTAATTTGAATGCAGTGTTTTGTAACATGACACAAGGAGTTGCTCCTGTTAACCCGAATTAAAGTCAGTGCTACTTTTGTCGTCAGGATTAATGTATTGTATTCTTATGCTTTTTCACATCCATGTGTTGCTAAATCATGCAACCTTAAAGGGATATGAAACACACATTTTTTTTTTATGATTAAGATATAGAACATGCAATTTTAAATAACTTTCTAATTTACTCTGATTATCATTGTTTCTTCATTCTCTTGGTATCTTTATTTGAAAAAGCAGGAATGTAAGCTTAGGATCTGACCCATTTGTAGTGGGTAGATCTCATTGAGCTGGCTATTTGAAAAGTAGATCCCAACACAAAAAGTGTTGCCACCCCTGTTTTAAAGTGATAAACACACTATTAGATTAAATTTATAATGACATCCATAGTAAGAAGAGGCCTACGTGAATAGGTACTAACATCAACTAAAATCCTATTGGCTAGATTATGAGTTTTGCTTTATGAGCGGCTTGGTGCCAACTTGCAAGTTATTTCCACCGCTCACCTCCATATAGCGCTGCTATTACAGGTTTGCAAAAACCCGGCGTTAGCAGGCAATATGTCAGCGTTGAGCAAAATTGAGCTCCATACCGCACTCAAATACCAGCGCTGCTTTGAGCTGGTTTTACGTGCTCGTTCACAATTTCCCCATAGACATCAATGGGGAGAGCCCGCTAAAAAAAATCCTAACACCTGCAATAAAGGAGCGTAAAGCTCCGTAGCGCAGCCCCATTGTTTCCTATGGGGAAAGAAAAGTTTACACCTAACACCCTAACATAAACCCAGAGTCTAAACAACCCTAATCTGCCGCCCCCGACATCGCCGACACCTACATTACACTTATTAACCCCTAATCTGCCACCCCCAATGTCGCCACCACCTAAATAAATTTATTAACCCCTAATCTGCCACCCCCAATGTCGCCGCCACCTACATTACAGTTATTAACCCCTAATCTGCTGCCCTGACATCACCGCCACCTACTTACACTTATTAACCCCTAATCTGTCGCCCCCAACGTTGCTGCCACTATACTAAAGTTATTAACCCCTAAACCTAACCCTAACATAACCCTATCCCTAACACCACTAACTTTAACATAATTAAAATAAATCTAAATAAAAATTACAATTAATACCTAAATAATTCCTATTTAAAACTAAATACTTACCTGCAAAATAAACCGTACGCTAGCTACAATATAACTAATAGTTACATTGTAGCTATCTTAGGTTTTATTTTTATTTAACAGGTAAGTTTGTATTTATTTTAACTAGGTAGAATAGTTAGTAAATAGTTATTAACTAATTTACTAACTACCTAGTTAAAATAAATGCAAACTTACCTGTAAAATAAAACCTAACCTGTCTTACACTAACACCTAACCTTACACTACAATTAAATCAATTACATTAATTAAATACAATTAACTAAATTACAAAAAATAAACACAAAATAAAAAAGAAATGATCAAATATTTAAACTAATTACACCTAATCTAATAGCCCTATCAAAATAAAAAAGCCCCCCAAAATAAAAAAAAAACCTATCCTAAACTAAACTGCCAATAGCCCTTAAAAGGGCCTTTTGCAGGGCATTGCCCCAAAGAAATCAGCTCTTTAACCTGTAAAAAAAAGTATAAACAACCCCCGAACAGTAAAACCCACCACCCACACAACCAAACCCCAAAATAAAATCTTATCTAAAAAACCTAAGCTCCCCATTCCCTGAAAAGGGCATTTGGATGGGCATTGGCCTTAAAAGGGCATTTAGCTCTTTTTCAGCCCAAACCCTAAGCTAAAAATAAAACCCACCCAATAAACCCTTAAAAAAACCTAACACTAACCCCGAAGATCCACTTACAGTTTTTGAAGACCGGAACCTAAAACCCACCACCCACACAACCAAACCCCCAAAATAAAATCCTATCTAAAAAAACCTAAGCTCCCCATTCCCTGAAAAGGGCATTTGGATGGGCATTGGCCTTAAAAGGGCATTTAGCTCTTTTTCAGCCCAAACCCTAAGCTTAAAATAAAACCCACCCAATAAACCCTTAAAAAAACCTAACACTAACCCCCGAAGATCCACTTACAAATTTTTGAATCCATCTTCAAGACATCCGGTGCGGAGCATCCTCTTCTGACGGCGGCTACTGAAGAATGAAGGTTCCTTTAAGGGACATCATCCAAGATGACGTCCCTTGAATTCCAATTGGCTGATAGAATTCTATCAGCCAATCGGAATTAGAGTTGAAAAAATCCTATTGGCTGATTGGATCAGCCAATAGGATTGAGCTTCAATCCTATTGGCTGATCCAATCAGCCAATGGGATTGAGCTCGCATTTATCTATTGGCTGTTCCAATTCTATCAGCCAATCGGAATTCAAGGGACGCCATCTTGGATGACGTCCCTTAAAGGAACCTTCATTCTTCAGTAGCCATCGTCAGAAGAGGATGCTCCGCGCTGGATGTCTTGAAGATGGAGCCGCTCCGCGTTGGAAGGATAAAGATAGAAGATGCTGTTTGGATCAAGACTTATTCCCGCCTGGAGGACCACTTCTTGCCGCTTGGATGAAGACTTCTCCCGGCTACGTTGAGGACTTCTGCCCACTTGGATGAAGACTTCTCCGGGCTTCGTTGAGGATGGATTTCCGGTCTTCAAAAACTGTAAGTGGATCTTCGGTGGTTAGTGTTAGGTTTTTTTAAGGGTTTATTGGGGGGGGGGTTAATTTTTAGCTTAGGGTTTGGGCTGAAAAATAGATAAATGCCCTTTTAAGGGCAATGCCCATCCAAATGCCCTTTCAGGGCAATGGGGAGCTTAAGTTTTTTTAGATAGGATTTTATTTGGGGGGTTTGGTTGTGTGGGTGGTGGGTTTTACTGTTGGGGGGTAGATTGTATTTTTTTTTACAGGTAAAAGAGCTGATTTCTTTGGGGCAATGCCCTGCAAAAGGCCCTTTTAAGGGCTATTGGCAGTTTAGTTTAGGCTAGGTTTTTTTTTATTTTGGGGGGGCTTTTTTATTTTGATAGGGCTATTAGATTAGGTGTAATTAGTTTTAATATTTGATAATTTCTTTTTTATTTTGTGTAATTTAGTGTTTATTTTTGTTGTAATTTAGTTAATTGTATTTAATTAATGTAATTGATTTAATTGTAGTGTAAGGTTAGGTGTTAGACAGGTTAGGTTTTATTTTACAGGTAAGGTTGTATTTATTTTAACTAGGTAACAACTAGGGTTAATAATTTTATTATAGTGTTTGCGATGCGGGAGTGCCTCAGTTTAGGGGTCAATAGGTAGTTTATGGGTGTTAGTGTACTTTTTAGCACTTTAGTTATGAGTTTTATGTTACGGCTTTGTAGAGTAAAACTTACAACTACTGACTTTGAGTTTACGGTACGGATCTTGATGGTATAGGCTGTACCGCTCAATTTTTGGCTGGACAGGCAAACTCGTAATACCGGCGCTATGGAAGTCCCATTGAAAAAGGACTTTTTGAAAGCTTTGGTAGTTACGTTGCGTTACGGCTAAAAAAGTGTGCAATACAGATATACCTGCAAAACTCGTAATACCAGCGGTAGTGAAAAAGCAGCATTATGAGACTTTTTCATTCATAACGCAAAACTTGTAATCTAGCCGTATTAAAATTATATCAACCACATTTGGTTATTATTGAATTTTCATACACTTGAAGATTTTCTTAAAGACACAGACACACTATTTAAAGGGACACTGAACCCAATTTCTTTCTTTTGTGATTCAGATAGAGCGTGCAATTTTAAGCAACTTTCTAATTTACTCCTATTATAAAATTTTCTTCATTCTCTTGCTATCTTTATTTGAAAAAGAAGGCATCTAAGCAATTTTTTTGGTTCAGACCCTGGACAGCAATTGTTTTATGGTGGGAGAATTTATCCACCAATCAGTAAGAACAACTCAGGTTGTTCACCAAAAATGGTCCGGCATCTAAACATTCTTGCATTTCAAATAAGGATACCAAGAGAATGAAAAAAAATTGATAATAGGAGTAAATTAGAAAGTTGCTTAAAGGGACACTGAACCCAAATTTTTTATTTCCTGATTCAGATAGAGCATGCAATTTTAAACAACTTTTTACAATAAAAAAACAACTAATTTACTCCTATTATCAATTTTTCTTCATTCTCTTGCTTTCTTTATTTGAAAAAGAAGGCATCTAAGCTATTTTTTTGGTTCAGAACCATGGAAAGCACTTTTTTATTGGTAGGTGAATTTTCCCACCAATCAGCAAGAACAACACAGTGTGTTCACCAAAAATTGGCCGGCATCTAAACTTACATTCTTGCATTTCAAATAAAGATACCAAGAGAATGAAAGGAATTTGATAATAGGAGTAAATTAGAAAGTTGCTTAAAATTGTATGCTCTATATGAATCACGATAGAAAAAATTTGGGTTCAGTGTCCCTTTAAAATGGCATGCTCTATCTGAATCATGAAAGAAAAAAATTTGGGTTCAGTGTCCCTTTAAGTAAATTAATAATAACATCCATAGCGAGAAGAGACCTATGTTAATGAGAATTGACATCAACTAGAATCCTACAATAATTATGCTAACCACATTTAGGTTGTTACATTGTGTTGTACATATATAAATATACAGTATATAAATATATATATATATATATATATATATATATATACATACACAGTATCTCACAAAAGCGAGTACACCCCTCACATTATTGCAAATATTTTATTATATCTTTTCATGTGACAACACTGAAGAAATGACACTTTGCTACAATGTAAAGTAGTGAGTGTACAGCCTGTATAACAGTGTAAACTTGCTGTCCCCTCAAAATAACAACACACAGCCATTAATGTCTAAACCGTTAACAAACCGGCAACAAAAGTGAGTACACCCCTAAGTGGAAATGTCCGAATTGGGCCTAATTAGTCATTTTCCCTCCCCGGTGTCATGTGACTCGTTAGTGTTACAAGGTCTCAGGTGTGAATGGGGAGCAGGTGTGTTAAATTTGGTGTTATTGCTCTCACACTCTCTCATACTGGTCACTGGAAGATCAACATGGCACCTCATGGCAAAGAACTCTCTGAGGATCTGAAAAAAATAATTGTTGCTCTACATAAAGATGACCTAGGCTATAATAAGATTGCCAAGACCCTGAAACTGAGTTGCAGCACGGTGGGCAAGACCATACAGCAGTTTCACATGACAGGTTCCATTTAGAACAGGCCTCGCCATGGTTGACCAAAGAGGTTGAGTGCTCATGCTCAGCGTCATATCTAGAGGTTGTCTTTGGGAAATAGACGTATGTGCTGCCAGCATTGCTGCAGAGGTTGAAGGGGTGTGGGGTCAGCCCATATGCCGCACACTGCATCGAATTGGTCTGCATGGCTGTCATCCCAGAAAAAAAGCCTTTTCTAAAGATGATGCACAAGTAAGCCCGCAAACAGTTGGCTGAAGACAAGCAGACTAAGGGCATGGATTACTGGAACCATGTCCTGTGGTCCGATGAGACCAAAATACACTTATTTGGTTCAGATGGTGTCAAGCGTGTGCGGCAGGTGAGGAGTACAAAGACAAGTGTGTTTTGCCTACAGTCAAGCATGGTGGTGGGAATGTCATGGTCTGAGCCTGCATGAGTGCTGGCGGCACTGGGGAGCTAGAGTTCATTAAGGGAACAATGAATGCCAACATGTACTGTGACATAATGAAGCAGAGATCCCCTCCCTTCGGAGACTGGGTTTCAAGATACCACTGCCTTACTAAAGAAGCTGAGGGTAAAGGTGGTGGACTGGCCAAGCATGTCTCCAGACCTAAACCATATTGAGCATCTGTGGGGCATCCTCAAACGGAGAGGTGGGGGGAGCGCAAGGTCTCTAACATTCACCAGCTCCGTTATGTCATCATGGAGGAGAGGAAGAGGACTCCAGGGGCAACCTGTGAAGCTCTGGTGAACTCCATGCCCAAGAGGATTAAGGCAGTGCTGGAAAATAATGGTGGCCACACAAATATTGAAACTTTGGGCCCAATTTGGACATTTCCACTTAGGGGTGTACTCACTTTTGTTGCCAATGGTTTAGACATTAATGGCTGTGTTTTGAGTAATTTTGAGGGGGCAGCAAATTTACACTGTTACACAGGCTGTATTCAGTGTTGTCACATTAAAAAAAGATATAATAAAATATTGACAAAAATTTGAGAGGTGTATTCACTTTTGTGAAATACTGTATAAATACTATATATATATATATATATATATATATATATATATATATAATCCAAAGGGCAGGGCCAGCACTCATGATTCCTCCAATAATTACCCAGGGTGCTTCCAAGTAAATAAATATCCAGCAGAAACAGGATGCACTCGCCAGGCTTTACAAATCGTAACCTCCTTTATTGGTAACGTTTCAGGGTTTACCCCCTTCGTCAGACACCCAAGAAAAGTGACAACAAACATTTACTTACCCCAAGCTTGTCTTATACCCTCTCTATGTCATTGTGTGCTCAAACAGCGCCGAGCTGCCCACAGACCGCCACTCCCATCATCTGACATCATCAGGTAGCGACCCGGCTGCCAGTCTCCCTAATGTGAAATCATAAAAACATCATAACATTGTTTTATGTTCAATATGTATTTATCATGGTATTATGGGCGAGTATAAAGGGACTCAAACATCACATATCTGCATCTTTAGGATGGATGTTTGCAGGGTGAAGATGCAGATATGTGATGTTTGCGTCCCTTTATACTCGCCCATAATACCATGATAAATACATATTGAAAAATGTGTAAATATTCCTTTTTTACCATAGTGTTTTTTTCCATAGCTTGTTTCCATAGAGCTTTGATATAGAAATGTATACAAAATGTATATAAGCTGTATTTTCCTCTGTGTATGCTTAGTAATTGATTAGGATTAATGTCAGCATGACTGACTGTTGACGTATCCTCTACACACTGTTTTGACAGCGCACGTGTTTGCTTGGTTGATTGCTATGGTAACCCTGCTGTATATTTGGATGTCAGTGGATCCGGCGGAATTCAGTCAGCTCAGCCAGATAAAATATGGAAGGATCTGTAAAGGATCGTAGTCTATTTTCCTGCCCTTTTGTGTCATTTGTTAATTCAAGACTCAGTAAACAGTGTTACAATGTTTTTATGATTTCACATTAGGAAGACCGGCAGCCGGGTCGCTACCTGATGACGTCAGCTGATGGGAGTGGCGGTCTGTGGGGCGGCTCAGCGCCGTTTGAGCACACAATGTAGAGAGGGTATAAGACAAGCTGGGGGGTAAGTAAATGTTTTTTTGTCACTTTTCTTGGGTGTCTGACGAAGGGGGTAAAACCCTGAAACGTTACCAATAAAGGAGGTTACGATTTGAAAAGCCTGGGAAGTGCATCCTGTTTCTGTTGTATATATATATATATTGATATTTATATAGGTATAGATATATATTTTACAAAAAAAAAATCATATATATATATATATATATATATATTTTTTTATATATATATATATATATGTATTCATGAATAAATAGAACATACTACTCTATGTGAAGAACATTGGAATGTGAAATTATTAATATTTCATGTCGGATTAGCACACTTGAGAAAACACGATCAGGTTTGCGCATGAGTAAGGGTGTTATTTTTTTTTTACACTTTTTGCACTCCATTGAAGTTTTTGGGGGGAATACGTTAAAGAGATTGTGATATTCGAAGTTCGGCTTTTTTCGTGCGTCAGGTTTGCGCTAGTGCAAAAACTTTTTACTTTTAACTTGTAATATGCATGCTACCCGACGTACACAAAAAGCCTCTGTCTAGTGAAACTAATGCCCGGCCGGGAGCGCAAAGTACTGTAATCTAGCCCTAAGTGAGGTACATAATCATTTAGTTATCAGGTAATCAACATGGCATTAAACATAATCTGATAAAACTATATTTGTATGGAGGAAACCCATTGAAGTAGCTTCACCATGCACCCACAATACAGAAAGACAAAATTGTCTTTCTGTGCCAACCTAATTGTCCTAAAATTTGTAATTACCTCTTGGTCCAGCTTTGAGTTTATTTTCACTATAAAGATGCTCTTATCATACTTAATCATAGAAATAGAGCCCTCATTTGTTTCACTGACCTAACTGGTTCACTTAATTTGTTAATGAAGCCATTGACTGACTACGCTCACCTACCCCAGTTAACTTGTTTGGTCGCTGCAAATACTGGTTGGCTGCATTGTTCTACACAAGCTAACTTGGCTGATTGGACACCACTGATTGACAGCACTGCTCACCATAGCTTGGTTGTTGCACCCACTAACTGAACTGATCTACCTAGCTTGTTTGCTTGTTTGGTGCAACTACTTATTGGCATATGATGAAGCCCAGTTCATTGTCATGGTTGATGAAGTCATTTTTTGGCTTTCCTGATCTACGCCAGCCAGTGGCAGACATAATGAACAGAGGGTCCTGGTGCAAGAATTTTTTTTAGCCGCCCCCATAAAAGCATATGACAAGTTTTTTGTATATACACTAAATATATACTGTATATTTTTAGACAGTCACTGTACAGCAAATTTACCACCTTCATGAATACCAAGGGAGTGCCTAGCATAACAACCCCCTAACCTATGGGAGCACCCTACTCCTATATGTATATACAGTATATATATATATAGTAGTGAAGAAAAGGGATGCACTCGCCAGGATTTTCAAAGTTATCATTTAATGTAACGTTTCGGGGTGTTACCCCCTTCGTCAGACAATACAAAATAACAATTGTTATTTTGTATTGTCTGACGAAGGGGGTAACATCCTTATGCTTTAGGAGCAAGATACACACGAACTGCAATAAATCCACTTCCCAGCAACTGCCTAATGACCCAGTCCATCCTGGCTGCCTCCCAGAAGCAGAGATGAGAGCCAATCAGCAACCCAGTTCCTACGGGCTGCTTAGTCGCTCTGCTCAGCCCAGCTCTACCTTCAATACAAACGCACAAGTTCAGGCTATACACTTGTGCCTTGCTTGTAATGCTTCACATTTGCCTCTGGGTGGCCGCATCACTAGATGTATGTTACACATGCAGCCTGTTGCTGCACTGCTTGATGGGCCCCTTCAGCACTCGGGCCCCAGTGCAACTGCACTGTTTGCACCTCTAATAGTTCCACCCCTGTTCCCAGCCCACTTAACTTGTTGATATGTTTTGCTGTCCTTATCTCCGCAGACACCTTATTGATGCAGCTGCTGACTGTAGGAGCCAATTTACCATAACTCACTTGCTGATACACCCACAGATTGGTTCATTGATCTAACCCAACTTAAAGGGACATAAAACCTAAATCTTTTTCTTTTAAGATTCAGAGCACAACATTTAAAACAACTTTCCAATTTACGTCTATTATCAAATTTTCTTGTTTTCTTGTTATCCTTTGTTGACAAGGAAAAAGGCAAAGCTCAAGAGAATACCCATTTCTGCAGCACTTTATGGTATTGCAACATTTTTTCATTTTTTACAGTTTTACAGTTACACAAAATATATATAGCACAATGGAATTCGGCGGCACTATACAAATAAGTGATAATATATATATATAAAAGCATGCAGCATTATTATAGAGCAATTAAGCCACTGAAAAATGTACCCTAACCTGAAGCACATTATTCAGTTGTAAAAACTAATATGCAATATTACTGATCTGTGAGTGTGCACTGCTTCTGTCACAGGCTGTGAGAATACCTGAGTGCCAAGATGGCGGCCCCCAGTAAAAAGAGACGGAGCTTCAGTATCAAGCATCTTTAAGCGTTTAAAACAGTACTGATTTGAAAGGAGCTGCAGGAACAGGATGAAATCCAATAACATGGTGAGTAGTTATAAGGTGGCCAAGCAACAAAGTTGAGGACAACCTATTGTTATTGTTCGGATTATTATTATTATTATTCTTTTTATTCCGCCAAGCTTTTTATTCAATTGCCCATAACTGCTTAACTGTTTTTGCAAAGCTCTTAAAATCAGGTATGCTGGTACAGCCTATTGCTCTGCTACATCTCATGCAAAATTGAACTCATAGGTCACATGCTCTGGCAGCCATCTTGCTTTTTGTGAATAATTTTGACAAACGCTTAAAAATCTTCAACTCTGGAACTGCTTACAACTTTAAAACTTTCTGTGCTTAGTGCTACTATGACCTAGATTTGCTATTGCTCAAGAGAAGTGCCTTGGTCACATGATGTGGCAGTCATCTTGCATTTTGCGAAAATCTTCAAACATCTTCTCTTAAACCGCTTAGTGCAATGATGTGCAATTCTGCACATATGCTCCTTGCAAGGTCCTCTTACCAAGTTATTTCAAACTGCAATTTTTCCATAATCAACATGGCTGCCGTGAGACATTAACATTTTTATCAACATTTAATTGCATAAATTTGCACTTTATGCATTAATTTTATAATATTTAACAATATTATTACAGTGTAATTGCAGTTAAAATTCGCACTGCGCAGTTGCCTTCGTGAAATAAAACATTTGCAAATTTTCATGAAACTTCTGCAAATTGTAGAGGTCTATGGTGAGCATTAGTGTGTGCAATATGAAAGAAATAAATTACACGGTGTGGCAGCCATTTTGTTTCATATGCGCTGTTTTTAAAAACTACAAAAATCTTCTTCTCCAAAACCGCTTGTGAGACAGATGTGAAACTTGGTTTATAGAGTTATCTTATGGTCATGTGGTTTGGCAGCAATTTTGAATTGTTCAAAATTGCTTAACAATATTTTTTAATTAAAAATAAAACAAAAACTGACAAAAATGCTTTATTTTTGCCATGCTTATTGACATCTATGGTGAGCACTATTGTGGGTTATATGAAGGCTGTATATCTTATGATTGGGCCGCCATCTTGGTTTATGTAAAAAATAATGAAAGTCTATTTTATCTACAACCGCTTATGTAAGAACTGTAAAATGTTCTGTATAATCTTATATGGTGACCTAGATTAACAATTTTTTATTAGGAGAGAAACAGTCACATGATGCGGCAACTTTGAAACTTGCTGTGCTTAGTGCTGCTATGACCTAGATTTGTAATTGCTCAACAGAAGTGCCTTGGTCACATGATGTAGAAGCCTTCTTGCATTTTGCAAAAATCTTTAAACATCTTCTCTTATACTGCTTAGTGCAATAAAGCACAATTTTGCACATATACTCCTTGCAGTCCTCTACCAAGTTTGTTAAAACTACGATTTTTTTCCATAATCAACTTGGCTGCCATGAGATATTAACCTTTTTTATCGACATTTAATTGCGTACATTTGCACTTTATGTATTAGTTTTATATTATTTAACAATATTATTGTATGCACTGTTTTTAAAAACTACAAAAATCTTCTTCTCCGAAACTGCTTATGGGACAGACTTGAAATTTTGTTTATAGATTTATCTGATGACTAACATTCAGATTTGTTCAAGAGAAGTTGATAGGCCATGTGGTTTGGCAGCCATTTTGAATTGTTCAAAAATGCTTAACAATATTTCTAAATTAATAATAAAACAAAAACCGTTTTACAAAAATGCTTTATTTTTGCCATGTTTATTGACATCTATGGTGACAACTATTGTGCATAATATGGAGGCTGTATATAATATGATTTGGCATCAATTTTGTTTTATACAAAAATTTCGAAAATCTATTTTCTCTGCAACCGCTTTTGTTAGAACTGTGAAACTTGCTGTGTAACCTTATATTGTGACGTAGAGTCACAGTTGTTCATGTTGAAGGAATTCATTTCAAAAATTTGTTTTCTTTGCAACCGCTTATGTTAAAGCTGTGAAATTTGCTTTATAGCTATATTGTGACTTAGCAGCTTGCATGACGTTGTAAATGCGATGCACTTGGCCATCTCTATTGCTGCTTGCAGCTATATTTATTCTTTTGTAGTTGTGCACAGCAGTTTAACGTCCCTTAAATTCTTTGATGATAGCGATCTTTGCACTCCACTGTGTAATACCATCACACAATAATGTTTTCAGCAATGCGAATGAGATCTCGCCTTCGCATTGCTGGGAAGCATTGCACTCATGAGAGAGTGCTTACACAGGCTCATATGGGAGCCTCGTTCTGATGCCGTCATACACAGCATCAGAACTCGCACAGCACAGGGGTAAGTAGCGCAGTAATGTGCAGCAGTGTTAAATATATATGAATATATACATATATATTTATGTGTTAATATTTATATATACACATATTAACACATAAATATCTATGTATATAAACATATACATATATATTTACTGGGAACTAACATTACCCATTGACCGCAATGTAAAGGCACTTTTTTCTAACACCCCACTCCCACCAACTTTAGCCCCAAAATAAAAGTGCAGTAATTGTATTAAAAAAATAAAGACACTGCCATTGTTATTTTTTTTTAAATAAAATACACTAGACAGTATTTTGGGGGCTTTTGGGATATATTTATAAAATTAACAAGAGGTCTGACCTCTGGTTCATTTTATAAGTGCTAATTGCTACTGCTAGCTCGCTGTAGCAATAACCAGCCACTCGAAATGGCTGAATAATTATCGCTCGCCTACCCGCAAATGGGCAAAATTGCCCAATAATATTAATGAGGCTTCTTATAGAATCTCTTTAGACCAGAAAGCTTTAGAGAATTGGGTCTTTATTATTCATAACCTTTATGCTAGTAAGAGATACTAGAGATTGATGAAGAAGAGTTAAAAAAACTATCGTCTAGATTTAGAGTTCTGCGTTAGCCGTCAAAACCAGCGTTAAGGGGTCCTAACGCTGCTTTTTACCACCCGCTGGTATTTAGAGTCAGTCAGGAAAGGGTCTAATGCTCACTTTCCAGCCGCGACTTTTCCATACCGCAGATCTCCTTACGCCAATTGCGTATCCTATATTTTCAATGGGATCTTCCTAACGCCGGTATTTAGAGTCTTGGCTGAAGTGAGCGTTAGAACTCTAACGACAAAACTCCAGCCGCAGAAAAAAGTCAGGAGTTAAGAGCTTTATGGGCTAACGCCGGTTTATAAAGCTCTTAACTACTGTGCTCTAAAGTACACTAACACCCATAAACTACCTATGTACCCCTAAACCGAGGCCCCCGACATCGCCGCCACTATAATAAAAAATGTTAACCCCTAATCTGCCGACCGCACACCGCCGCCACATACATTATCCCTATGTACCCCTAATCTGCTGCTCCTAACATCGCCAACACCTACATAATATTTATTAACCCCCAATCTGCCCCCCAATGTCGCCGCTACCTTACCTACACTTATTAACCCCTAATCTTTTGACCTGACCTCGCCGCTACTCTAATAAATGTATTAACCCCTAAACCGCCGCACTTCCGCCTCGCAACCCCTATAATACATTTTATTAACCCCTAATCTGCCCTCCCTAACATCTTTGACACCTAACTTCAAGTATTAACCCCTAATCTGCCGACCGGACCTCGCCGCTACTCTAATAAATGTATTAACCCCTAAAGCTAAGTCTAACCCTAACACTAACTCCCCCCTAAATTAAATATAATTTTATTCTAACAAAATAAATTAAATCTTATTAAATAAATGAATCCTATTTAAAGCTAAATACTTACCTGTAAAATAAATCCTAATATAGCTACAATATAACGAATAATTATATTGTAGCTATTTTAGGATTTATATTTATTTTACAGGCAACTTTGTATTTATTTTAACTAGGTACAATAGCTATTAAATAGTTATTAACTATTTAATAGCTACCTAGTTAAAATAATCACAAATTACCTGTAAAATAAATCCTAACCTAAGTTACAATTAAACCTAACACTACACTATCAATAAATTAATTAACTAAACTACCTACAACTACCTACAATTAAATCAACTAAACTAAATTACAAAAAACAAACAAACACTAAATTACAAAAATAAAAAAAGATTACAAGAATTTTAAACTAATTACACCTACTCTAAGCCCCCTAAAAAAATAACAAAGCCCCCCAAAATAAAAAAATGCCCTACCCTATTCTAAAATAAAAAGGGCTTTTTGCGGGGCATGATTCAATTAGCCAATCCGATTTTTCCTACCTTAATTCCGATTGGCTGATAGAATCCCATCAGCCAATCGGAATTCGAGGGACGCCATCTTGGATGACGTAATTTAAAGGAACCTTCATTCGTCGTTAGTCCGTCGGTGAGGAAGGATGGCTCCGCGTAGGCTGCTTCAAGATGGACCCGCTCCGCTCCGGATGGAAGAAGATTGAAGATGCCGCCTGGATGAAGACTTTGGACCCTCTGGAGGACCTCTTCTTGCCGGATAGGATGAAGACTTCGGACCCTCTGGAGGACCTCTTCTTGCCGGATTGGATGAAGACTTCGGACCCTCTTCTGGACGGATCGGTGATACCCGCTGGGTGAATACAAGGTAGAGAGATCTTCAGAGGCTTAGTGTTAGGTTTTTTAATTGTATTGTATGGTTTTTTTTACAGGTAAAAGAGCTGATTTCTTTGGGGCATGCCCCGCAAAAAGCCCTTTTAAGGGCTGGTAAGGTAATAGAGCTGTTAACTTTTTATTTTAGATAGGGTAGGGCATTTTTTTATTTTTGGGGCTTTGTTATTTTTTTAGGGGGCTTAGAGTAGGTGTAATTAGTTTAAAATTCTTGTAATCTTTTTTTTTTTTTTTGTAATTTAGTGTTTGTTTGTTTTTGTAAATTAGTTTAGTTGATTTAATTGTAGGTAATTGTACGTAGTTTAGTTAATTTATTTATTGATAGTGTAGTGTTAGGTTTAATTGTAACTTAGATTAGGATTTATTTTACAGATAATTTTGTGATTATTTTAACTAGGTAGCTATTAAATAGTAAATAACTATTTAATAGCTATTGTACCTAGTTAAAATAAATACAAAGTTGCCTGTAAAATAAATATAAATCCTAAAATAGCTACAATATAATTATTCGTTATATTGTAGCTATATTAGGATTTATTTTACAGGTAAGTATTTAGCTTTAAATAGGATTAATTTATTTAATAAGATTTAATTTATTTCGTTAGATTTAAATTTATTTAATTTAGGGGGTGTTAGTGTTAGGGTTAGACTTAGCTTTAGGGGTTAATACTTGAAGTTAGGTGTCAAAGATGTTAGGGAGGGCAGATTAGGGGTTAATAAGATTTATTATAGGGGTTGCGAGGCGGGAGTGCGGAGGTTTAGGGGTTAATACATTTATTAGAGTAGCGGCGAGGTCCGGTCGGCAGATTAGGGGTTAATTAGTGTAGGTAAGGGAGCGGCAATGTTGGGGGGTCAGATTATGGGTTAATAAATATAATATAGGGGTTGGCGGTGTTAGGGGCAGCAGATTAGGGGTTCATAGGGATAAAGTAGGTTGCGGCGGTGTCCGGAGCGGAAGATTAGGGGTTAATAATATATGCAGGGGTCAGCGATAGCGGGGTCGGCAGATTAGGGGTTAATAAGTGTAAGGTTAGGGGTGTTTAGACTCTGGGTTCATGTTAGGGTGTTAGGTGCAGACTTAGAGAGTGTTTCCCCTTAGGAAACAATGGGGCTACGTTAGGAGCTGAACGCTGCTTTTTTGCAGGTGTTAGGTTTTTTTTCAGCTCAAACTGCCCCATTGTTTACTATGGGGAATCGTGCACGAGCACGTTTTTCAAGCTGGCCGCTACCGTAAGCAACGCTGGTATTTAGAGTTGAAGTGGCGGAAAATTATGCTCTATGCTCCCTTTTTGGAGCCTAACGCAGCCATTCAGAGAACTCTAAATACCAGTGTTATTTAAAAGGTACGGGGGAAAAAAACACGCGTAGCTAACGCACCCCTTTGGCCGGAAAACTCTAAATCTAGGTGTATATTTTTGTTTTATGCTGTCCATAGATGATTTCACATAGGCAGTGCTACAACCACTCATCAGTGCATTTGATTTATTTATTTACCTTTATTATCAGAGCTCATAGCCTCAAGTTTTGCCTTAGTGTCAATCCGAACGATGAAAGCCAGGCGCACCAGCACCCAAATCTTTAACCATTGTGGGACGTGTGGGCGGATAGCAGAGAGGTGCAGCATGTACGATATGAATATGGAATCAATAAACTGATAATCATTATAAGTAGACATACATGCAGAAGACACCTAAATACAGAAAGGACAAAACATAAGCAAACGTGTTGGGATTTTTTTCTTTCTTTAAAGGGAATTGAATACCACATTTCTTTCATACAGGTGGTGTGAGTCCATGATTCATTACTCATGGGAATTACCCTTCTCTACCACTAGGAGGAGGCAAAGAGTCCCAAACCCAAAGACCTCTAAAAACCCCTCCCACCTCATACATACCTCACCCTGTACTTTTCTTCCACTGGAGGTGGTGGTTGAAGAATGAAGATGTTCATTTGATTCTTTAGAAAAAGGGTTTTTGAGTCTATATTGACGCCCGGGTTTCCCCTCAGAGTACAGTGCTTGTCAGGGGGATGTATTTAGGGTATGGTTTATGATTCTTTCTTTCACCTTATGGGACATTTTTCATTAACCCTCTATAACTGGTCACAGGGACTTTTCCTTTGCCTCCCTTTATGGATCTACATATGCTCTTATTTCCATAACCTCTGTGCTAATATGTTTCAGTACCGGTTTGTTTGTTTGCTGCTTGTTTGTTAATGGATTGTTAATGGATTAATGTCTATTGAATAGTGCTGTTGTTGTGCTTCCTGCCTTGAAAATCTTTCCAAGGCTGCAGTTTTTTTTAAACATTTAGCTGTTCTCTCACATCACTTCTCCTGCAGCCTTCTACTGTGAGATTCTGGTATTTCCTACAAGATTTCCTCTGCAATATCCGTATCTGCACTGGAAGGACTCTCTACTGAATACTGCTGCAGCAGCATGCCTAGTAAGCTGGTGGGAGGGGTGCTTTTGCAGGTAAATACTTTACCTTAGCACACACATTGCTCAGTGGCTATTTGTAGGTACTAACGGCTAGATTTAGAGTTGGGCGGTAGCCGTGAAAACCAGCGTTAGAGGCTCCTAACGCTGGTTTTTACCGCCCTCTGGTATTTGGAGCCAGTCATTAAAGGGTCTAACGCTCACTTTGC